>NC_056740.1:424007593-424130536 GCF_019279795.1 Protopterus annectens
TTAATGAATCCAAGACACACAATATTTACTCACTCAAATCTTAAATAAGTGCAGAAAATATACTTAAATCAGCTTATGTCCAGTTGATATATGCAGCCAAGTCTTAGTAACCAGCAACTCGATTTAAAATGATTACTAGAAATGTAACCAACACAGATTTTAATGCTAGCAGAAACCCCCAAGCTAATTAACAGTAACAAAGGAATTTCAAAGCAGTCTAACAACTACTGCAGAGACTCAGAGACACACACAAATATTTACTGAATCCAAGACACACAATATTTACTCACTCAAATCTTAAATAAGTGCAGAAAATATACTTAAATCAGTTTATGTCTAGTTGATATATGCAGACAAGTCTCATTAGCCAGCAACTCGATTTAAAATGATTACTAGAAATGTAACCAACACAGATTTTAATGCTAGCAGAAACCCCAAAGCTAATTAACAGTAACAAAGGAATTTCAAAGCAGTCTAACAACTACTGCAGAGATTCAGAGACACACACAAATATTTACTGAATCCAAGACACACAATATTTACTCAGTCATATCTTAAGTAAGTGCAGAAAATATACTTAAATCATCTTATGCCCAGTTGATATATGCAGAAAAGTCTCAGTAGCCAGCAACTCAATTTAAAATGATTACTAGAAATGTAACCAACACATACTTTAATGCTAGCAGAAACCCCAAGCTAATTAACAGTAACAAAGGAATTTCAAAGCAGTCTAACAACTACTGCAGAGATTCAGAGACACACACAAATATTTACTGATCCATGACACACAATATTTACTCACTCAAATCTTAAATAAGTGCAGAAAATATACTTAAATCAGCTTATGTCCAGTTGATATATGCAGCCAAGTCTTAGTAACCAGCAACTCGATTTAAAATGATTACTAGAAATGTAAGCAACACAGATTTTAATGCTAGCAGAAACCCCCAAGCTTTTTAACAGTATGAAAGGAATTTCAAAGCAGTCTAACAACTACTGCAGAGACACAAAATATTTACTCCCTCAAATCTTAAATAAGTGCAGAAAATATACTTAAATCAGCTTATGTCCAGTTGATATATGCAGACAAGTCTCAGTATCCAGCAACTCGATTTAAAATGATTACTAGAAATGTAGCCAACTTAGATTTTAATGTTAGTAGAAACCCCCAAGCTAATTAACAGTAACAAAGGAATTTCAAAGCAGTCTAACAACTACTGCAGAGATTCAGAGACACACACAAATATTTACTGAATCCAAGACACACAATATTTACTCACTCAAATCTTAAATAAGTGCAGAAAATATACTTAAATCAGCTTATGTCCAGTTGATATATGCAGCCAAGTCTTAGTAACCAGCAACTCGATTTAAAATGATTACTAGAAATGTAAGCAACACAGATTTTAATGCTAGCAGAAACCCCCAAGCTTTTTAACAGTATCAAAGGAATTTCAAAGCAGTCTAACAACTACTGCAGAGGCACAAAATATTTACTCCCTCAAATCTTAAATAAGTGCAGAAAATATACTTAAATCAGCTTGTGTCCAGTTGATATATGCAGACAAGTCTCAGTAACCAGCAACTCGATTTAAAATGATTACTAGAAATGTAACCAACACAGATTTTAAGGCTAAGAAAAAAAAACAAGCTAATTAACAGTAACAAAGGAATTTCAAAGCAGTCTAACAACTACTGCAGAGATTCAAAGACACACACAAATATTTACTGAATCCAAGACACACAATATTTACTCACTCAAATCTTAAATAAGTGCAGAAAATATACTTAAATCAGCTTATGTCCAGTTGATATATGCAGACAAGTCTCAGTAGCCAGCAACTCGATTTAAAATGATTACTAGAAATGTAGCCAACTTAGATTTTAATGCTAGCAGAAACCCCCAAGCTAATTAACAGTAACAAAGGAATTTCAAATCAGTCTAACAACTACTGCAGAGATTCAGAGACACACACAAATACTTAATGAATCCAAGACACACAATATTTACTCACTCAAATCCTAAATAAGTGCAGAATATATACTTAAATCAGCTTATTTCCAGTTGATATATGCAGACAAGTCTTAGTAACCAGCAACTCGATTTAAAATGATTACTGGAAATATAACCAGCACAGATTTTAATGCTAGCAAAACCCCCCATGCTAATTAACGGTAACAAAGGAATTTCAAAGCAGTCTAACAACTACTGCAGAGATTCAGAGACACACACAAATATTTAATGAATCCAAGACACACAATATTTACTCACTCAAATCTTAAATAAGTTCAGAAAATATACTTAAATCAGTTTATGTCCAGTTGATATATGCAAACAAGTCTCAGTAGCCAGCAACTCGATTTAAAATGATTACTAGAAATGTAACCAACACAGATTTTAATGCTAGCAGAAACCCACAAGCTAATTAACAGTAACAAAAAAATTTCAAAGCAGTCTAACAACTACTGCAGAGACAGAGAGACACACACAAATATTTACTGAATCCAAGACACACAATATTTACGCACTCAAATCTTAAATAAGTGCAGAAAATATACTTAAATCAGTCTAGTTGATATATGCAGACAAGTCTCATTAGCAAGCAACTCGATTTAAAATGATTACTATCAATGTAACCAACACAGATTTTAATGATAGCAGAAACCCAAAAGCTAATTAACAGTAACAAATGAATTTCAAAGCAGTCTAACATCTACTGCAGAGATTCTGAGACACACAGAAATATTTACTGAATCCAAGATACACAATATTTACTCAGTCATATCTTAAGTAAGTGCAGAAAATATACCTAAATTAGCTTATGTCCAGTTGATATATGCAGAAAAGTCTCAGTAGCCAGCAACTCCTTTTAAAATGATTACTAGAAATGTAAACCACACAGATTTTAATGCTAGCAGAAACCCCCAAGCTATTTAACAGTAACAAACCAATTTCAAAGCAGTCTAACAACTACTGCAGAGATTCAGAGACACAAACAAATATTTACTGAATCCAAGACACACAATATTTACTCACTCAAATCTTAAATAAGTGCAGAAAATATACTTAAATCAGCTTATGTCCAGTTGATATATGTAGCCAAGTATTAGTAACCAGCAACTCGATTTAAAATGATTACTAGAAATGTAACCAACACAGATTTTATTGCTAGCAAAAACCCCCAAGCTAATTAACAGTAACAAAGGAATTTCAAAGCAGTCTAACAACTACTGCAGAGATTCAGAGACACACAAATATTTACTGAATCCAAGACACGCAATATTTACTCACTCAAATCTTAAATAAGTTCAGAAAATATACTTAAATCAGCTTATGTCCAGTTGATATATGCAAACAAGTCTCAGTAGCCAGCAACTCGATTTAAAATGATTACTAGAAATGTAACCAACACAGATTTTAATGCTAGCAGAAACCCCAAAGCTAATTAACAGTAACAAAGGAATTTCAAAGCAGTCTAACAACTACTGCAGAGATTCAGAGACACACACAAATATTTACTGAATCCAAGACACACAATATTTACTCAGTCATATCTTAAGTAAGTGCAGAAAATATACTTAAATCATCTTATGTCCAGTTGATATATGCAGACAAGTCTCAGTAGCCAGCAACTCAATTTAAAATGATTACTAGAAATGTAACCAACACATATTTTAATGCTAGCAGAAACCCCCAAGCTAATTAACAGTAACAAAGGAATTTCAAAGCAGTCTAACAACTACTGCAGAGATTCAGAGACACACACAAATATTTACTGAATCCAAGACACACAATATTTACTCACTCAAATCTTAAATAAGTGCAGAAAATATACTTAAATCAGCTTATGTCCAGTTGATATATGCAGACAAGTCTCAGTAACAAGCAACTCGATTTAAAATGATTACTAGAAATGTAACCAACACAGATTTTAAGGCTAGCAAAAAAACCCAAGCTAATTAACAGTAACAAAGGAATTTCAAAGCAGTCTAACAACTACTGCAGAGATTCAAAGACACACACAAATATTTACTGAATCCAAGACACACAATATTTACTCAATCAAATCTTAAATAAGTGCAGAAAATATACTTAAATCAGGTTATGTCCAGTTGATATATGCAGACAAGTCTCAGTAGCCAGCAACTCGATTTGAAATGATTACTAGAAATGTAGCCAACGTAGATTTTAATGCAAGCAGAAACCCCCAAGCTAATTAACAGTAACAAAGGAATTTTAAATCAGTCTAACAACTACTGCAGAGATTCAGAGACACACACAAATATTTACTGAATCCAAGACACACAATATTTACTCACTAAAATCTTAAATAAGTGCAGAAAATATACTTAAATCAGCTTATGTCCAGTTGATATATGCAGAAAAGACTCAGTAGCTAGCAACTCCTTTTAAAATGATTAAAGGAATTTCAAAGCCGACTAACAACTACTGCAGAGATTCAGAGACACACACAGATATTTACTGAATCCAAGACACACAATATTTACTCAGTCAAATGTTAAGTAAGTGCAGAAAATATACTTAAATCAGCTTATGTCCAGTTGATATAAGCAGACAAGTCTCAGTAGGCAGCAACTCAATTTAAAATGATTACTAGAAATGTTACCAACACAGATTTTAATGCTAGCAGAAACCCCCAAGCTAATTAACAGTAACAAAGGAATTTCAAAGCAGTCTAACTACTACTGCAGAGATTCAGCGACTCACACAAATATTTACTGAATGCAAGACACACAATATTTACTGACTCAAATCTTAAATAAGTGCAGAAAATATACTTAAATCAGCTTATGTCCAGTTGATATATGCAGACAAGTCTCAGTAGCCAGCAACTCGATTTGAAATGATTACTAGAAATATTGCCAACTTAGATTTTAATGCTAGCAGAAACCCCCAAGCTAATTAACAGTAACATAAGGAATTTCAAAGCAGTCTAACAACTACTGCAGAGATTCAGAGACACAAAGAAATATTTAATGAATCCAAGACACACAATATTTACTCACTCAAATCTTAAATAAGTGCAGAAAATATACTTAAATCAGCTTATGTCCACTTGATATATGCAGAAAAGTCTCAGTAGCCAGCAACTCCTTTTAAAATGATTACTAGAAATGTAAGCAACACAGATTTTAATGCTAGCAGAAACCCCCAAGCTATTTCACAGTAACAAAGGAATTTCAAAGCAGTCTAACAACTACAGCAGAGATTCAGAGACACACACAAATATTTACTGAATCCAAGACACACAATATTTACTCACTCAAATCTTAAATAAGTGCAGAAAATATACTTAAATCAGCGTATGTCCAGTTGATATATGCAGCCAAGTCTTACTAACCAGCAACTCGATTTAAAATGATTACTAGAAATGTAACCAACACAGATTTTATTGCTAGCAAAAACCCCCAAGCTAATTAACAGTAACAAGGGAATTTCAAAGCAGTCTAACAACTCCTGCAGAGACTCAGAGACACACTCAAATATTTACTGAATCCAAGACACACAATATTTACTCACTCAAATCTTAAATAAGTGCAGAAAATATACTTAAATCAGTTTATGTCTAGTTGATATATGCAGACAAGTCTCATTAGCCAGCAACTCGATTTAAAATGATTACTAGAAATGTAACCAACACAGATTTTAATGCTAGCAGAAACCCCAAAGCTAATTAACAGTAACAAAGGAATTTCAAAGCAGTCTAACAACTACTGCAGAGATTCAGAGACACACACAAATATTTACTGAATCCAAGACACACAATATGTACTCAGTCATATCTTAAGTAAGTGCAGAAAATATATTGAATCATCTTATGCCCAGTTGATATATGCAGAAAAGTCTCAGTAGCCAGCAACTCAATTTAAAATGATTACTAGAAATGTAACCAACACATACTTTAATGCTAGCAGAAACCCCAAGCTAATTAACAGTAACAAAGGAATTTCAAAGCAGTCTAACAACTACTGCAGAGATTCAGAGACACACACAAATATTTACTGATCCATGACACACAATATTTACTCACTCAAATCTTAAATAAGTGCAGAAAATATACTTTAATCAGCTTATGTCCAGTTGATATATGCAGCCAAGTCTTAGTAACCAGCAACTCGATTTAAAATGATTACTAGAAATGTAAGCAACACAGATTTTAATGCTAGCAGAAACCCCCAAGCTTTTTAACAGTATCAAAGGAATTTCAAAGCAGTCTAACAACTACTGCAGAGACACAAAATATTTACTCCCTCAAATCTTAAATAAGTGCAGAAAATATACTTAAATCAGCTTATGTCCAGTTGATATACGCAGACAAGTCTCAGTATCCAGCAACTCGATTTAAAATGATTACTAGAAATGTAGCCAACTTAGATTTTAATGATAGTAGAAACCCCCAAGCTAATTAACAGTAACAAAGGAATTTCAAAGCAGTCTAACAACTACTGCAGAGATTCAGAGACACACACAAATATTTACTGAATCCAAGACACACAATATTTACTCACTCAAATCTTAAATAAGTGCAGAAAATATACTTAAATCAGCTTATGTCCAGTTGATATATGCAGACAAGTCTCAGTAACCAGCAACTCGATTTAAAATGATTACTAGAAATGTAACCAACACAGATTTTAAGGCTAGCAAAAAAACAAGCTAATTAACAGTAACAAAGGAATTTCAAAGCAGTCTAACAACTACTGCAGAGATTCAAAGACACACACAAATATTTAATGAATCCAAGACACACAATATTTACTCACTCAAATCTTAAATAAGTGCAGAAAATATACTTAAATCAGCTTATGTCCAGTTGATATATGCAGACAAGTCTCAGTAGCCAGCAACTCGATTTAAAATGATTACTAGAAATGTAGCCAACTTAGATTTTAATGCTAGCAGAAACCCCCAAGCTAATTAACAGTAACAAAGGAATTTCAAATCAGTCTAACAACTACTGCAGAGATTCAGAGACACACACAAATATTTAATGAATCCAAGACACACAATATTTACTCACTCAAATCTTAAATAAGTGCAGAAAATATACTTAAATCAGCTTATGTCCAGTTGAAATATGCAGAAAAGACTCAGTAGCCAGCAACTCCTTTTAAAATGATTACTAGAAATGTAACCAACACGGATTTTAATGCTAGCAGAATCCCCCAAGCTATTTAACAGTAACAAAGGAATTTCAAAGCCGACTAACAACTACTGCAGAGATTCAGAGACACACACAAATATTTACTGAATCCAAGACACACAATATTTACTCACTCAAATCTTAAATAAGTGCAGAATATATACTTAAATCAGCTTATTTCCAGTTGATATATGCAGACAAGTCTTAGTAACCAGCAACTCGATTTAAAATGATTACTAGAAATATAACCAGCACAGATTTTAATGCTAGCAAAACCCCCGAAGCTAATTAACGGTAACAAAGGAATTTCAAAGCAGTCTAACAACTACTGCAGAGATTCAGAGACACACACAAATATTTACTGAATCCAAGACACACAATATTTACTCACTCAAATCTTAAATAAGTTCAGAAAATATACTTAAATCAGTTTATGTCCAGTTGATATATGCAAACAAGTCTCAGTAGCCAGCAACTCGATTTAAAATGATTACTAGAAATGTAACCAACACAGATTTTAATGCTAGCAGAAACCCACAAGCTAATTAACAGTAACAAAAAAATTTCAAAGCAGTCTAACAACTACTGCAGAGACAGAGAGACACACACAAATATTTACTAAATCCAAGACACACAATATTTACGCACTCAAATCTTAAATAAGTGCAGAAAATATACTTAAATCAGTGTATGTCCAGTTGATATATGCAGACAAGTCTCAGTAGCCAGCAACTCAATTTGAAATGATTACTAGAAATGTAGCCAACTTAGATTTTAATGCTAGCAGAAACCCCCAAGCTAATTAACAGTAACAAAGGAATTTCAAATCAGTCTAACAACTACTGCAGAGATTCAGAGACACACACAAATATTTAATGAATCCAAGACACACAATATTTACTCACTCAATTCTTAAATAAGTGCAGAAAATATACTTAAATCAGCTTATGTCCAGTTGATATATGCAGAAAAGACTAAGTAGCTAGCAACTCCTTTTAAAATGATTACTAGAAATGTAGCCAACACAGATTTAATGCTAGCAGAATACCCCAAGCTATTTAACAGTAACAAAGGAATTTCAAAGCAGTCTAACAACTACTGCAGAGATTCAGAGACACACACAAATATTTACTGAATCCAAGACACACAATATTTACTCACTCAAATCTTAAATAAGTGCAGAAAATATACTTAAATCAGCTTTTGTCCAGTTGATATATGCAAACAAGTCTCAGTAGCCAGCAACTCGATTTAAAATGATTACTAGAAATGTAACCAACACAGATTTTAATGCTAGCAGAAACCCACAAGCTAATTAACAGTAACAAAGGAATTTCAAAGCAGTTTAACCACTACTGCAGAGACACAGAGACACACACAAATATTTACTGAATCCAAGACACACAATATTTACTCACTCAAATCTTAAATAAGTGCAGAAAATATACTTAAATCAGTTTATGTCTAGTTGATATATGCAGACAAGTCTCGTTAGCAAGCAACTCCATTTAAAATGATTACTAGAAATGTAACCAACACAGATTTTAATGATAGCAGAAACCCCAAAGCTAATTAACAGTAACAAATGAATTTCAAAGCAGTCTAACATCTACTGCAGAGATTCTGAGACACACAGAAATATTTACTGAATCCAAGATACACAATATTTACTCAGTCATATCTTAAGTAAGTGCAGAAAATATACCTAAATCATCTTAGGTCCAGTTGATATATGCAGAAAAGTCTCAGTAGCCAGCCACTCAAATTAAAATGATCACTAGAAATGTAACCAGCACATATTTTAATGCTAGCAGAATCCCCCAAGCAAATTAACAGTAACAAAGGAATTTCAAAGCAGTCTAACAACTACTGCAGAGATTCAGAGACACACACAAATATTTACTGAATCCAAGACACACAATATTTACTCAGTCATATCTTAAGTAAGTGCAGAAAATATACTTAAATCATCTTATGTCCAGTTGATATATGCAGACAAGTCTCAGTAGCCAGCAACTCAATTTAAAATGATTACTAGAAATGTAAGCAACACAGATTTTAAGGCTAGCAAAAAACGCCAAGCTAATTAACAGTAACAAAGGAATTTCAAAGCAGTCTAACAACTACTGCAGAGATTCAGAGACACACACAAATATTTACTGAATCCAAGACACACAATATTTACTCACTCAAATCTTAAATAAGTGCAGAAAATATACTTAAATCAGCTTATGTCCAGTTGATATATGCAGAAAGGTCCCAGTAGCCCTCAACTCCTTTTAAAATGATTACTAGAAATGTAACCAACACAGATTTTAATGCTAGCAGAAACCCCAAGCTATTTAACAGTAACAAAGGAATTTCAAAGCAGTCTAACAACTACTGCAGAGATTCAGAGACACACACAAATATTTACTGAATCCAAGACACACGATATTTACTCACTCAATTCTTAAATAAGTGGAGAAAATATACTTAAATCATCTTATGTCCAGTTGATATATGCAGAGAAGTCTCAGTAGCCAGCAACTCAATTTAAAATGATTACTAGAAATGTAACCAACACATATTTTAATGCTAGCAGAAACCCCCAAGCTAATTAACAGTAACAAAGGAATTTCAAAGCAGTCTAACAACTACTGCAGAGATTCAGAGACACACACAAATATTTACTGATCCAAGACAAACAATATTTACTCACTCAAATTTTAAATAAGTGCAGAAAATATACTTAAATCAGCTTATGTCCAGTTGATATATGCAGAAAAGTCTCAGTAGCCAGCAACTCGATTTAAAATGATTACTAGAAATGTAACCAAGAAGATTTTAATGCTAGCAGAAACCCCCAAGCTAATTAACAGTAACAAATGAATTTCAAAGCAGTCTAACAACTACTGCAGAGATTCAGAGACTCACACAAATATTTACTGAATCCAAGACACAAAATATTTACTCCCTCAAATCTTAAATAAGTGCAGAAAATATACTTAAATCAGCTTATGTCCAGTTGATATACGCAGACAAGTCTCAGTATCCAGCAACTCGATTTAAAATGATTACTAGAAATGTAGCCAACTTAGATTTTAATGTTAGTAGAAACCCCCAAGCTAATTAACAGTAACAAAGGAATTTCAAAGCAGTCTAACAACTACTGCAGAGATTCAAAGGCGCACACAAATATTTACTGAATCCAAGACACACAATATTTACTCACTCAAATCTTAAATAAGTGCAGAAACTATACCTAAATCAGCTTATGTCCAGTTGATATATGCAGACAAGTCTCAGTAACCAGCAACTCGATTTAAAATGGTTACAAGAAATGTAACCAACACAGATTTTAAGGCTAGCAAAAAACCAAGCTAATTAACAGTAACAAAGGAATTTCAAAGCAGTCTAACAACTACTGCAGAGATTCAAAGACACACACAAATATTTACTGAATCCAAGACACACAATATTTACTCACTCAAATCTTAAATAAGTGCAGAAAATATACTTAAATCAGCTTATGTCCAGTTGATATATGCAGAAAAGACTTAGTAGCCAGCAACTCCTTTTAAAATGATTACTAGAAATGTAACCAACACAGATTTTAATGCTAGCAGAATCCCCCAAGCTATTTAACAGTAACAAAGGAATTTCAAAGCAGTCTAACAACTACTGCAGAGATTCAGAGACACACACAAATATTTACTGAATCCAAGACACACTATATTTACTCACTCAAATCTTAAATAAGTGCAGAAAATATACTTAAATCAGCTTATGTCCAGTTGATATATGCAGACAAGTCTCAGTAGCCAGCAACTCGATTTAAAATGATTACTAGAAATGTAACCAACACAGATTTTAATGCTAGCAAAAACCTCCAAGTTAATTAACAGTTACAAAGGAATTTCAAAGCAGTCTAACAACTACTGCAGAGACTCAGAGACACACACAAATATTTATTGAATCCAAGACACACAATATTTACTCACTCAAATCTTAAATAAGTGCAGAAAATATACTTAAATCAGTTTATGTCTAGTTGATATATGCAGACAAGTCTCATTAGCCAGCAACTCGATTTAAAATGATTACTAGAAATGTAACCAACACAGATTTTAATGCTAGCAGAAATCCCCAAGATAATTAACAGTAACAAACGAATTTCAAAGCAGTCTAACATCTACTGCAGAGATTCTGAGACACACACAAATATTTACTGAATCCAAGACACACAATATTTACTCAGTCATATCTTAAGTAAGTGCAGAAAATATACTTAAATCATCTTATGTCCAGTTGATATATGCAGACAAGTCTCAGTAGCCAGCAACTCAATTTAAAATGATTACTAGAAATGTAACCAGCACATATTTTAATGCTAGCAGAAACCCCCAAGCAAATTAACAGTAACAAAGGAATTTCAAAGCAGTCTAACAACTACTGCAGAGATTCAGAGACACACACAAATATTTACTGAATCCAAGACACACAATATTTATTCACTCAAATCTTAAATAAGTGCAGGAAATATACTTAAATCAGCTTATGTCCAGATGATATATGCAGACAAGTCTCAGTAGCCAGCAACTCGATTTAAAATGATTACTAGAAATGTAACCAACACAGATTTTAATGCTAGCAGAAACCCCCAAGCTAATTAACAGTAACAAAGGAATTTCAAAGCAGTCTAACAACTATTGCAGAGATTCAGAGACACACACAAATATTTACTGAATCCAAGACACACAATATTTACTCACTCAAATCTTAAATAAGTGCAGAAAATATACTTAAATCAGCTTATGTCCAGTTGATATATGCAGACAAGTCTCAGTAGCCAGCAACTTGATTTAAAATGATTACTAGAAATGTAACCAACACAGATTTTAATGCTAGCAGAAACCCCCAAGCTAATTAACAGTAACAAAGGAATTTCAAAGCAGTCTAACAACTACTGCAGAGATTCAGAGACTCACATAAATATTTACTGAATCCAAGACACACAATATTTACTCACTCAAATCTTAAATAAGTGCAGAAAATATAATTTAATCAGCTTATGTCCAGTTGATATATGCAGACAAGTCTCAGTATCCAGCAACTCGATTTAAAATGATTACTAGAAATGTAGCCAACTTAGATTTTAATGCTAGTAGAAACCCCCAAGCTAATTAACAGTAACAAAGGAATTTCAAAGCAGTCTAACAACTACTGCAGAGATTCAGAGACACACACACATATTTACTGAATCCAAGACACACAATATTTACTCACTCAAATCTTAAATAAGTGCAGAAAATATACTTAAATCAGCTTATGTCCAGTTGATATATGCAGAGAAGTGTCAGTAGCCAGCAACTCGATTTAAAATGATTACTAGAAATGTAGCCAACTTAGATTTTAATGCTAGCAGAAACCCCCAAGCTAATTAACAGTAACAAAGGAATTTCAAAGCAGTCTAACAACTACTGCAGAGATTCAGAGACACACACAAATATTTACTGAATCCAAGACACAGAATATTTACTTACTCAAATGTTAAATAAGTGCAGAAAATTTGCTTAAATCAACTTATGTCCAGTTGATATATGCAGACAAGTCTCAGTAGCCAGAAACTCGATTTAAAATGATTACTAGAATTGTAACCAACACAGATTTTAATGCTAGCAGAAACCCCCAAGCTAATTAACAGTAACAAAGGAATTTCAAAGCAGTCTAACAACTACTGCAGAGATTCAGAGACACACACAAATATTTACTGAATCCAAGGCAGACAATATTTACTCACTCAAATCTTAAATAAGTGCAGAAAATATACTTAAATCAGCTTATGTCCAGTTGATATATGCAGACAAGTCTCAATAGCCAGCAACTCCAGAGGTGTTCCTTTTTTGTGAATAGTGGTTGTGGTTCTTTGTAACTTTACTGCATGCTTGCCTGTGATATTTTTGTTTGGTTTTACCTTTTTGGCCTTACATCCCTGCACCCAATAAGTTCTACAAGGAGATGCAATGGGTTTTCTCTGCTTTGCAAGGGATGTAACTAGCAAGCAACCCTGTCCACTAATCTCAAAGCCCTGGAAGTAATTTTTGCTGTCTCCACTGAAGAAATTGTCTTGTATCTCTGTCTTCTATGGGTATGCGCATCTCCCACTACAACAGAAGAGAGATGAGCAGGCCCTGTTCCATCATTCTTCTCCCCCTCAGCCTGCTTCCACCAGTGCTAGACCTCTATTCAAATCCAGGTGACCTGGGTTACATTGAGGACTTCATCTCTGTGTGCCATGGAAGCAGGCTGTCTTAGTGTTTTTTCTACCTCATTTGATATTACATTACTGCATCTCATATAGAAATTAATTTTCTGGATGTGAAGATATTTAAAAAAGCGTGTGGATTTTTTAGGACTATACTTTATAGAAAAGAATGCACTAGAAACAATCTTCGGCATAGAGAGAATACATCCTGGGCATATTTTTAGAAATATAGTAAAAGGACTGGGTATGATGATATCCAGGTTGAATCCTAATGATACAATATTTGAGACTGATATATGCTGTTTAAAAGATAGATTATATGAGAGAGGTTATAAAGAACGAGAAGTTGATAACATACTGCAGGATGTTGGCCATTTAGGCACAACAGTAGCTAAACCTTACTTTTTTTCTTGTAAAGAGCAAATAGATTATATTACAAACAGGCAGGATGTAGTATGTATGTCAATGTACTATACTGGTAATGTAAATTTGTTAACTGATGTATTAAAAAAGTACTGGCCAATTTTAACTAGTAATACTGAAATTAGGGATTTGTAGGAGACCAACCAGGCTTCTCATTCAAAAATAAAAGATCTTTAAAGAATATACTATTTCACTCTAATGAGAATATTACTAAGCCTGTATGTATACCTTGTATCACACCTCCTTGTAATAAATGCAAGTTTTGTAGTTACATAGATTTGACTGAGTCTTTTGAACATCCAGATGCAGGGAGAACATTTAGATTTAAAGTGAATGCAGACTGTGATTCCATTAATATAGTTTATTTAGCTGTATGCCAGCAATGTACAAGCTTCTATGTGTTTAAGATGAATAGGCGGTTGAGGGACCAAATTAGGGAGCACTTATTTAATATTACAAAAAGATCTCAAAATAATGCCCTAGCCAAACATACTACTCAATATGGAACAATACATAACTCTAAATTTATGGTGATACAGAAAATATTGCCTCATGATAGAGGGGGTGATATAGAAAATCTGACTGAGGCTAACAAAACTAGATGGATGATAAGGCTAAGAGCTGATACAGGTCATGGCCTAAATGAAAAAATATCCTTGAAGCCTTTCTTAAAACTTAGTTTACTATATAGGTAATTATATATATGTGTATTGTAAATATATCATGTTTTTTAACAGGAATATTAACATGTTTTCTATTTTCTATTTTATTATTTAATTAATTATGTGCTTAATGGGAAGTGTTTTGATGATTGGCCAAGCTTGATTATGTAATATATATATATATATATATATATATATATATATATATATATATATATGTATATATATATATATATATGTATATATATATATATATATATATATATGTATATATATATGTCTTAGTTGTTGTTTTGTAACGTCTGAAGCAGTAGTTTTACTGTGAAAGCACTAACATTGGTAATAAAGTGGTCATTTTATTAGGTGTCTATAAGTGGACTTTTTGTTCTTAAAGAGAACTGTGACTGCTACATTACTTGGACTCAGTCTTATGTGTTTATTTGACATTAAGTTATGTTTAACAATGAATTTATTATTATATCTAGTAGTTCCTTCACATTTGCTTTTCTTTGATGTATAAAACATCTTAGAAAGTGTTATATGCTATTTAAGTTATTGATTCTGTTGCAGGTTTTTGTGTTTGTATTCTCATATTTTGATGTTTTATTCTACTTTTTTTTTTTTAATAAAAAGCTTTTTAGAAAAAGAAGAGTGACTTTTTCATAAATGTTTAATCAGTAAGTCTATTAGATATTTTTGCTTCTGGTATGTGCATTGGCAGATCCAGCTTAAAACATATTTATTTTTATTTATTTGCATTTGTTTACCAGGAAATTCTGACTGGACACAGGTCTATATTCAGTTGAGGCCCGGGGAGAAAAGCTCCACACAAAGGAATACAAGTATTATCCATAGTAAACATGAACAGCAAGGTTGTATGAAGAACAAATTGTGATACATACAAATAGTAATCAATACATTTAGTAGCAACATCGTATACATACAAGATGACATAGAATGATCATGGTTATTAATATGTTAATAAGTATGTTAGATAATGATAAGTACAGAAGAATTACACCTTATAATCTGATAGAGTTATTAGTTAATGCTAAGTACACTAATAGATATACAGCAGACATTACCAGATGGTGGTGTGAACTGGAAGGGTTGGAGGAAATATCAGGGGAAAATGAAAGGGAAGAGATAGAATGTAGTTGTGGCAGTGAAACATTGGAAGGCGTAGGAAGCTGTTAATGTATTTGGAGTTTAAGAACTTTAGAAAAGGAAATGAGGGATTGAATAGGGTGGGGGTGGGAGGAGAACAGCATGAGCCAGTGCCTGCAGAGGTTATAATGATCTGCCTGTGCGATGCAGGGTGGCTAAGGGGGGAGGGGAGGAGAGGAAAAAGGTGAGTCTTAGTCTGGATTGGTGCAAGGAATGATAACCATTGGCTTTTTAAGTGGGATTTTAGTTCAGCTTTGAAGTGGTAGTGTTGTAATAGAGTGGGGTGAGTGTTCCATAATTTGGATATTACACAGGAGAAAAGAACTTCTCCGGCTGGGTTCATTTGTAACTTGAAGTTGTTTTTTGTTGCTGGAGTAGATTGATCTAGTGACAGAGTAGAGCTGGAGAATGTTTTGAAGGGAAGGGTCATTTTGAGGATGGCTTACTAATTTGTGGGCATGGGAGAGCTGATTGAGGTGAAGAAGCTGAGGGAGTTCAGGCCAGTCTAGTTCTCTAAGTGAGATACAGTGGTGGCTGCAGTAGGATGACCCAGTGGCAAATTTAGCTATTTTGTTGTAGCAGCCCTCTAGCTTGTTTAGGTCAGTTTGTCTAAGGTTGGTAAGTATAGGAGAGGTGTAAAGTGGAGATGAGGTGGGAATTTGCAAGTGAAATTCTGGCTGTTTTAGTGAGGAATTGCTTATTTCTATACAATGTCCCTAGTTTTTTGTGAACTTTTTTATGGTTAGAGAAATGTGAGTGTTGAATTTAAGATGGTTGTCAATCACAGTGCCAAATAGTTTGGTGTGTTCTGTTGGGGAAATGATGATGTTGTTGCTGGCCAGAATACTGAAGTGGGGGTTAGCTAGATTAGATTTTGTGGGCTGGAAGATGAGGAGTTTAGTCTTATTGGGGTTGAGTATTAGCTGGAAATTAGATAACCAGATTTCTACAGAGGAAAAGGCTTCCTGTTTGATCTTATAGAGTTTATGTATAGTTGGGGCTGAGCAGATGAGGGTGGAGTCATCTGCATACTGTATGAGAGCGGCCTGCTTGGTGGTTGTGAATAAGATTATTGGTGAAGAGAGAGAATAGTAGTGGTCCAAGAAGTGTGACATGAAGTCGATTTGATAGGTTATTATGCCACACAACAGATTGTTGGCAGCCTTCTAGATACCAGTGAAACCAGTTTGTAGCTGATAGTGAAAAGGAGAGGTTAGTGAGTACAGTGACTAGTTTTTTGTGTGAGACCATATCAAAAGCCTTAGACAGGTCCAGGAATATGGCAGAAGAGAACATGCAGTTATTTTTGTGATGAAGGATAGTGGTAGTGAGAGAGAGCAAGGTAGTAGTAGTACTGTGGAATGGCTTGAAGTCATGTTGGGTGCTAGAGAGAAGGTTATTAGCTTGTAGATAGTCTAGGACTTGAGAATGAATGCATTTCTCAAGTGTTTTGGATAGTGGAGAAAGGATGGCTATGGGGTGGTAATTGGAGAGTTCAGTGGAGGAGCCACCTTTATGGAGGGGTATTATGTGAGATATTTTCCAAAGTAAAGGGACATAGCATTCTGATAAGGACTAGTTGATCAAGATAGAGACTAGATATGCTAGGGCTTTGGCAGCTATTTTTAGGCATTCGCAGAGGAGGTTGTCGGCAGCAAGTTTAGTAGGCTTAAGCTTTAATAGAAGTTTTTTTTATTTTGGAGGTGGGCACAGAAGAAAATGAAAAGACAATGGTCAGAGTTTTTGGTTTTGATGTGGGGAAGGTGGGGAAGTGGTTGTGTTGTTTAGCCAAAGATAGAATGGATTCAGTAAAGCGTTTATTGAAAGAGGCAGCAATACTATCAGAGGAGGGGAGAGATGTAGGTGTGGGGTGCCAACTTTACCTAGGTGGAGAATGGAGTTTATGGAGAACCAGAACTGCTTAGGGTTCTGTTGGAAGGAGTTTAGGGCAGATTGGTAATACTGGGTTTTCTCATACTTTATTTGCTTTTTGACCCTATTGCATAATTCTAGGAATGACTGTCTAGAGGTGGGGAGTTTGGCAAGACACCAGTGTTCCCATGCCTTGTCCCTGACTTTCATTAGTGATCTAGTACCTTTTTGAAGCCAAGGGGCAAACTGTCTTGACTCTGGAATTTCTTATAGGGGCATGTGTGTTTAGGAAGGTGGAACTGAATAAATGAACAGCTTCATCCAGGTTGAGGTATTTTAGTGGTGACCAGTTACAGATTTTAAGGGATGAGTTAAAGGTGAATGGGATAAAGTTTGCCCTGTTTTGTATTTGTTGATAGATGATGGGTTTGGCACTGTTTGGGTGGAGCTTCAGAAGGAATGTTAGAGTGTGGTCGCTGAGGCTGTCTGGTAGACAGCCAGCTAGGAATGACTGAGGGGCTTTAATGACTAATATCCAGTCGAGGATAGAAAGTTTGTCAGAGTTTTTGTCTGTCTGGGTAAGAGACTGTATCAGTTGGGAGAAAACATGAAGGTTTAGATGGTGGGCTGGATATTTCTTGCTACAAGAAAGCCAGTCGATATTAAAGTCACCTACTGGTTAACCCAACTGATGAGGTTTTCCAGGGGTGAGATGTTATGGCCAAGTGGGAAGTAGCATCCAATGATGTTTGTTTTATTTGGGTTTAGTTTGAGGTTTCTGCATAGAATTTCTTCATTTCTAAGCTGGGGGCGAGGCTGATGTCTTAAGGGTCTGGATGTTTAGGTGGTGTTTAAACATTAGAGCAATACCACCCTCTTTTTGGATAGCCTATCCACACAAAGTATGTTATAACCTGATGGGAGCATTTCCCCATTTTTGATGTGGAGTTTGAGCCAGGTTTCAGTCAGGATGATTATATCTGGGGAATACAGAGATATGTTGTCATGGAAGTCATGGGTTTTATTGGTTATACTTCTGATATGTAGGATCAGGAGAAGGAGATCAGATGATTTTCTGTTAGATGCTAGTTGTGCGAAGAAGCAAGTTTTAGGCAGGTTATTGGGTGTGGAGTTGGAGATGTTTGGACCTGGGTTACGGTGTATGTCACCACTAAGGGCTATTTTGGATAGGGCAGTATATATTAATTTGATAAATTTGACAATGAGTCTGTCATATTTTAGGGATATGTTTTGTTTGTATGTAGTTGGCAACTGATAGTGTGTTCGATAAATTGAGATGGAGACTGAGCTGGTGAGAGAAGAATAATTAGTGGGTGGGTGATGGTTAATAGTGAGAGTAGTGGTACAGTGAAAGTGGTTGGGGGGGTCCATTATGGTGATTTGGTAGGAAGTAAACAGTGCAAGGAAATAGCAAGTAAGAAGTGTTAACGTGTGTAGTAGTAGCATAGTTTTGTCAGTTGGTGTTAATAGCTAGGAAGTGGGTGGGGTGTTGTGGGTTGTAGGGGATAGAAATGTAGGAATTGTTATGATTGGCTGGCTGGTTGATGGGACGGATTAGCAGATAGGATAAATGTAGAGATAGTGGGGGTGGGTGAGATTTGGGGGCAGAGAAGGGGAGCAGAGTGAGCCCGTAGTTTGAACGGAGTCATCTACACCCATTGACCAAGTCCATCAGAGGTCAGAAAGCAATCAGTACGCTGCTACCATAATATGCTATGCAAAGGTTCCGCAGGCAGTCTATGACCTTGGTTTCAGGCTGAAGAGATGTGCATCTGTGTGAAAGATGCAGAGGGACAAACAGAGATAGTGCAGTCCCCTGTGGGAGACTGAAACACTAGCAGGGATATTTTTAACTTTAACCCATATAGACAGTTTTGTTATGACTTAATGCATGCATTTACTTCTATTTCTTTGCGGGTAGCTTGTTAGCCCATATGAACAGTATTTTAGGACACTACACATACATTTACTTAATTTTCTTTCAGGTGCTTGAGAGGTCCTTGACAGCTGAATTAATTTTGCTGGAGTGTTTCTGTCTCTGTGAAGTAAAGGGTTATTGCAGAAGGTGTCAGGGTGAGACAAATACGCGTTTGCCAAATCTGTGCACTAGCTTTTCATTTTCATCTTCTTTATCATATTTATTTATGCACATTTCTTAATTGGGAACGTCCAGATAGAAAGGTACATTTTTGTGGAGCTGCAGAGTGAAAAGTAATATGGGGCAGCTTTGCTCCCCACCACCAACTGTAAATCAGACCACATGCCATAACTCTGAACCTCTTACATAAGAAATCTGGACAAAGCCTCTCTCTTTCCACTGTGACTTTGAGTCCTCGTCTGATCCAAAATCTGGTAGACTGACCAATGACTTATAAATGAATTTAATCAGGAGGCAGCTATTATATTCCTGAATACCACGAGTTTAAAATAAAAATGTCACGTCTGGAGGGACTGTTATTTTGGAGGACACTACAGTGTATTCCATTAATAACGATAAGTTTAACAATTAACCCAGAGTATAACAGATACTGAGACCAGGTTTATAATCTTATTAGAATAAACAATAATGGGATAAACTGTTTATTTTCATTATGGAAATGCTTATTTTATACAGGAAAATGAATGTCAGAAACTTTGAAATTATCCAAGAAGTGATAAAAAAGGCAATAATGGATATGCAGACTTCTTTTAGTGTTACAGTTTCCTTTCTCTAACTCAGAAAGAACACACAACTTCTCATAGATTTTCATAGTGTAAACACTAAATCTTATATATATTACTGTAGGGGGTTTAACTGTCCTAATATCAACTGGGCAGCATATCATACCAGCAGCAAATCTGTATAAGGTTTTCTTGGCTTTGCCAAAAGCAATAACTTAAACCAATAGTAAAATCACTAACTAGAGGAAGAAACATATAAGACCTGGTAATGACTGACATTTTATTTATTAATGTATTTATTACATTATTGAAATGCTTACATCTAAGCATTTTACAAATAATTAAAACCATCAATAAAGTAATTTATTTGAGCATTTCCTCCTTTTGGTACATAAAGGATCTGCTAAAAGAAGACTCTACCTCACATTTCTATACTGCATTTATTGTTCTATCATTTTATTTACTATGACCATGATTCAAATGTTCAGAATTCTAACACTGGAATAAATACAGAACAAAACCAGTAGAGTAACACACTGGCTAAAGTAGAAAGTACAGTTGTATGTATTACCAAACAAATAACAGTCGCCAAATAAATAACATTTGGTAAGCACTTTCACTACTACTTCATCAGACCATAGACACAGAGAGAATGAGCAACTGCAATATATACATAGTTCAAATACCCTTAAGCCAATCACATGTTAACAGCTAAAGAGCTTGTAAAAATAAAGAGGTAAAGCATATAATTATATAAAATAGACATAAAACAGCAATAAATACATATAAAAATGCATATGGAATAATGAGTACATATAAAAAAAAAGAATAAAAGATATAAAAATGTGAAACAAAACAAGGTCAACTTCTAAGGCTACGTCCCTTTAGTACAGGTCTTAGTGGAACTTTTTCATTAAGTCCTCTACCTTGGTCAGACCTTAGTTTTATCATCCATTTAACCTCTTTAGCAGTGGGAAGATTCTATCAATAACCATAAACCTGAAAGTATGACTAGCATTAGTGTTAATCACATGCTTAGACAAAGCATTGTTCATGGAAGCACATTGTATGTTGTAAAGGTGCTCCCTGATCCTGTCTCTCAAGGTCCTATCAGTTTTCCTGACATAGAATGCTTTGCAGCACCTGCAGTAGGCTAAGTAAACAACATGTAACATCATGCAGTTCACACTTACACTAAATTTGTACTTACGCCCATTATCAGGATGGTCAAAGATATCACTGCTGTCTATGAAGCTATAAAAATTACATTTGCCACAGGGTATCATCCTCCATCTTAACCCATTGTCATCAGATCTATTGTTGTCCGGATAGCACAGCATCCTCTTCAGATTCTTTTTATTCTTATACAAGAACCTTGCTATATCCCCTATTAACCTTCTAATATCAGGATCAGTGGTCAGCAAACCCCAGTGTCTACTAGTGATGTCCATGTCATCCTAGTATCCATTGTATAACCAAGGGAGACAGAGATGTTCTTGGATCTAGTAGATGGGAGACGTGAAACATTCACGTCCCTGTGTTGTTCTGAAAAATACGGTTTCACTATACTGGGCCTGAGAGGAGGAATGGTATCCAGCACCCCTTCCTCATGACGTCTGTCCCTCAGTCAATCCATAAGCTGATTAAGCTCTGAGGTAAAGACATCATCAGTTCCATTCAGTCTTGAGGCTTGCAGACCCTGTTCCTTTATTATATTTCTAAAGACATGCAGGGGGGGGGTGCATGCTATGTCTATGTAATAGGCAATTCCTTTAGTATGGTTTACGGTAAATCACTGTACCTAATGAGCCATCCTCCTGTCTGTTCAACATTATGTCTAAGAATTCAATCTGTGTCATTGAATATACCACAGAAAATTTGACGAAGCTGGTGGTCGAATTCAAATCATAATGGAAGTTAATCAGTTCATCAGCCCCAGCTGTCCAAATAAAAAAACAAGCCATCCACAAATCTACAGTAGAAGGGAACATACCATCAAAAGGTGGATGTTGGAAAAACATATTCTTCTTCCCAGAATGCCATAACCATATTGGCGTAGCTCCTTTTGTTGATAATATATTTCATCAAAAACAAAAGCATTATTTTCAAGGACTAGCTTCATGTTTATGTATAGTAAACTTTGATCATATTCACTGTGCTTACTCAAATACCTCTCAACATAGGCCAGCCCAACACCATTGGGGATCATCATAAAGAGGGACTGCACATTCATGGTTACCAAAAAGTATCTCAAATCTTGTGGTTGTGTTTTAATAAAATCAAATAAATTCCCAAGTAATTGTTTAGAATCCTTGAGTACTATCTCATTCTTATCCAGTATGTGTCGCAAAAGTTTCTCCACAAATATGGAGAAAGGCTCAGTGACTCATCCTCTACCAGCCACTATGGGCCTCATTGGTTGTCTAAGTCTATCCTTATGAAACTTGGGTTGACCTTGTATAGCAGGGATCAAGGGCTCATTGACCAGAAAATAATTAAACAACTCATGATTAATTCTTACCGCATTCAAACATTCCAATAGAGTATTATCAATAACTCACTTGAAGTGACTTAGATCATTCCTATTGACAATAGTTTAATGTTCACTATCATTCAACATCTCTTTCATAGAGCAATAATACTCATGTCTATTCATCACAATGATGGAACCACTCTTATCAGCTGGTCTAATAGCTATGCTGTTATCATCACATAAAGATCTCAGAGCCAGTTTTTCCATAAGGGTCAGATTATTGTTATAGCCAGCCCTATTGCTACTAAAAGCTTCATGCAAATCATTCTCAGTTAGCTTAGCAAAGGCTTGCAGGAGGGGATGTGAGACAGGCATATATAAACTAGGTATTTTAAACACTTTAGCATTTGTAACATTATCTTCACTGCTGCCAATCTGCAACTTGATTGAGGCATTTCTTACAAACATTTTAATGTCCAATATATTATCAGTTAATTCACCATGTTGTGTCGGTATAAATGAGACCCTTTCCCAGCACACTCACTCATGCTGAGTAAGGGATCTGTTAGACGGGTTCAATACATTCAAGTTGTCATACTTTTCCACATCTTTCTCAATAATTGATTTATGCCCTTTTCTGTTGGTAATTTCCTTTTCACCCTCCCCTTGCTCTGTGACTAGTCCCTGCTGGTCCGCTGTGCCTTGGCAATGAGTAAAGGGAAATGGATAGAGCCACTGCTAGACCTGGCATTCCTGCCATCCAAGTCACCATTCATACTGCTAGGAATTTTCCTTTGCACATCATTCCCTAGAACCAAAGTAATTGCCCCTTGGAGACCATTCACACCATTCGTATCTTCACAGACAGTCATATCTGAACAATTGCCAGTGAAGTTTTTAGCAGTATTAGTCTCAGAATCCCTATTTAAGGTAGTATTGTAGTGGTTTGGGGGATTACTAGGTAAAGATGAAGTGCTATTATTAATGGGTTGCCCCATCAAATCAGTACACAGCCCAGTACTCTTGACTGCACTAGAATTCTGGATAGAAACAGGTCTTAAATCATTACGCTGACTAGTATTATTCCTTGGCCAAGTGAAAACATTGCCAAGCTTAAAGTCCCTTAAGTCTCTGTCCATTTTAAGACGTTTATGTTGCAACAGCTTTCTCTCATAAAGGACTGCAGTATCAACAAGTTTATCAATAGAACAGTCAACCATGCTTTCAGGAAGGTGTCTGTATAACTCAGTTTGTTATGCATTATTTTTTGGATT
Organism: Protopterus annectens; assembly: GCF_019279795.1. Taxonomy (NCBI): domain Eukaryota; kingdom Metazoa; phylum Chordata; order Ceratodontiformes; family Protopteridae; genus Protopterus; species Protopterus annectens. Next base: position 424,031,560 of record NC_056740.1, read on the forward strand.
AACTCACATTCCTCTGGCTTAATGTAATTAATAAATAATGTTAAATAACTCTGCTGCCACTTCACGAGCAGTCCAGGGTATTGGTTGCTGTAAGTTGGCATTTTAAGAACTCTCAATCCTCTAGGGATGCTTTTCTTTTCCAAATATGCTTCAAAATGCTGGTGTTGAGTTTGTAAATGTTTAAGTTTCAAGATTTTATACTCCACATCATCAACTGCTTGAACAAACTACATCAAAATTAGCCCTGCCGCTCATTTCCAAAGCAGCATTCTCATTGGACAGCATCAGAGGGTTATCATTCCTAGTAAGACACCGGATTAGCCTGCCACTCCACTCATCAGATCCATGGAATGCATTTTGGGAGTTGTAAAAAAACAAAAAATGGCAATGGACTGCAATAATCAGCCAAGCTATTTATTGTTAGTGCTTTCATTCAAAACAGTAAATTAACTTCTTCAGACAACACATACCCAAGATTCCATGCTATATATACAATAGTCAATTATGCTAATAAACAATTTAGGCTGAATTTTCAATTAGTGACATAAAAATATCATTTGAATACTAGATGAATACTCAAAAACATGTATATAGCTCTCTAAGAAACATCATTTGTAAACAACAATTGCTTCTGCTTCATAAAAAAATGAAAGGATGCTCAAACAAGGGATCTATGAGCATCAATATCAAATGCACTGGCAAAACACATTTTAGAAAATCCCTCACATAAGTTCCAGTTTATAGTAATAAATCAAAAATGTAGGAACATCAGAGGTGAACCCTGGGAACTGAAACTAGAGGAATGTGAATTAATCTGGCAGATCAAAACATATGCCCACATTCCACCAGGACTTAATGAACATTGTTCCATTAAATGTATTTTAAAATTAAAAGCCCTGGAAAGGTAAAGACACTTAGGCCTCCATTATAGTAAAATTATTTATGTTTTTTTATTTAATATATATTTATTTTAAATACTTTATACATTGATTTTAATAATGGAATTTTTTTTATGAAACAGAATCAATTGTTTACAAATGATGTTTATATATATGTATATGTATACTTTTTTGAGTATTCATCTAGTATTCAAATTATGTTTTTATGTCACTAATTGAAAATTCAGCCTAAATTGTTTATTAGTTTACTTGACTATTGTATATATATAGCATGGAATCTTGGGTATCTGTTGTCTGAAGAAGTTCATTTACTGTTTTGAATGAAAGAGCTAACAATAAATAGCTTGGGTGATTATTACAGTCCATTGCCATTTTTTGTTTTTTTCAAGTTGGATGTTTTTTTCCTGAAGTTTGTATCTTTTGTGTGTTATGGCTAGTGGAACTGTTACAATATTCCAGCCTTTATTTTCCCAAGATGGAACCAACACAGCAGGAGGGTTGACCACAAAGGCAAACGCCATGGGTAACCTAACTGTTTTGGTGCAGCAGTTGCTTGAACATGTGGACACCTTGTCTAGGAGAATGGAGTCAGAGAATTCAACTGCTGAGGACACAGCGTTTGGTACTGCTTCTAATAGCTCAGGTGTAAGTAGACATAACCTAACATATGCTGGAATTTCTGCCACACCTTTGAGCATAATTATGTTAATAACAGACTACCTTCCGCCCATAATGTACAAACTGTTGGTAACAACACAGGTATGAAGGGTCAACCGCATATTAATAATCAAAGTGTTTAATGCTGTACCTACTATGGTGGATTATTTGAAAGTTCCCAAGTTTTTCAGTTCAACTGAAATAGACACCAATAAAAACAATTCAAATGGAATTTCCCAAACATCTTTGGTGTCTAATTTAAAATGTTTTGATCAAAAGCTATAGAAGTACCATAGATTACAGCTTGAAGTTTCATATTTTCAAGAATGCATTTGCAGAAAAATAGTACCTAAAGGACTGCGCCAAATGGTGATACCCAGCTGGATTAATCAACAATTCTAATTTCCACCATGAACTAATCTGCCTATTTGATTAGTAAGGGTTTGAGTTCCAGGAGGCACTTATCAAACAGTACAATTTACAAATTGAGGTTTTAAGAACTGAATTGGAAGTCCTTGAGCAAAAAATTGTAGCCGATGTGGACTTCCGAAGGTACAAATATGAGTACGCTTGTATATTCTTGAGCATTGATCATGCGATTACCAAGGCAGCTGATATAAAAAAGAAGAAAATTAAAAGAGACATCAACGATTACACAAACGGGACTGCCTATCCAGCCCCATTACATCCACAGAGTTCCAACTTTAATAATAATAATACCACCGTTGTTCAGGCTACAACTAATTCGCAATGCCCCCAGCTAGACGACACTGTGGATCAATCCAATCAAGCAAATGATGACATCATAAAGCAAATGCCTCCCCCAAGGCATAGCAAATGGATTAGGGATAACCAACAGAGAGATAATGGCTACCAGAACATGGACTCGCTAAGGGGTGAGCCCTCTAACTATCAGGATTTTTGGGCAGACAAGAATAAACAGCACAACCAACTGCACAATGGCAGAAACCGAGGACAGCAATGGAGGAAACAGAATCATTGGAGGAGGTAAATACCATGCCCCTTCATAAACCAGAAGTACTCACTAATTCAGTAGGCGATTCAGTTGTTGTTTCCAAATGATGTTTCTTAGCGAGATATATATACTTTTTTTTGAGTATTCATCTAGTATTCAAATGATGTTTTTATGTCACTAATTGAAAATTCAGCCTAAATTGTTTATTAGCTTAATTGACTATTGCATATATAGCATGGAATCTTGGGTATGTGTTGTCTGAAGAAGTTCATTTACTGTTTTGAATGAAAGCGCTAACAATAAATAGCTTGGGTGATTATTACAGTCCATTGCCATTTTTTGCTTTTTTTCAACTTGGACATTTTTTCCTGAAGTTTGTGTATTTTGGGGGTAGTAGTTCCAGTCCACATCAGAAGTAAACCCTCCAGCCATGCTCACAGACTGTGTAAAATGAAAAGGAAATAAAAACTATGGAAATGCACAGACTTAGATATATACACCGTAGGAATAAATACCATTTGCTGGTTTACAATAAACTTTTCTAAAGAGATGATACCTTATAGATCTGCTAAAGAGGACTCAATCTCACATGGCTGTATCAAGGAAGGCCAATATTTCCAAAGTATTGGGGCAAAAAACAGAAGTAAAAACTTCAAAGGCACTTGGAACAGTAAGCAGCCCCTCACCCTGCAACCTGCGCTACCTTGTAGTGATGCAAAGCCTTTCATATAAGCATGACCTAGGTTAAGTATAGCTAGAGCAGGCCAGCACAGACCTAATAGAATACGTCATTGGTGTGCCCATCAAAAGCATAACAGAATTATGCACTAATTGTAGATGGGACAAGCCAGCATTCAATACCTCAATGCAAAGAGTAGTGCAGTAATCCAGGTGGGAAATAAAACTAATGCATTTTTTCACTGTCCTAAAGTTTGAAATTGAAATACAATGTTTGATATAGTCTATATTCTTTGGATGGAAATAAAATGCCTTGATAATGGTTGACATGGTCCCTCCATGTCAGGATAGGGTCTATATTATGTTATGGAATACTCATCTATTCAAAAACCTAATAGTCAACCCGTAAATGTCAAAAATGTCAAACGTCAAACAAGTTAAACAAACAAAAACCCACCCAAGCAAACCATTTAAATACTGTAAGCAGGAAGCAAGCCCCCCTGCACCCCCACACCCCTCGTTACTTGAATATACCAACTCCGAGATCGCCATACAATGCAGACAATGGAAAACTTCACTTTCCGCACTATACATAGATCTCCATTGAAATGTTTGACATTTGACATTTTCGACATTTACGGGTTGACTGTTGTTTTCGAATACATGACTATTCGATAATGTAATATTGACCCATCAGGTTATCATCAACAACAGTGGCCTGATCTAGAATTAATGCAGGAAACAAGTTCCAACTATTTCCATCAATGTGTATTTAATGGTAAGAGCAGGGGAGCCTTGGATTATTACACAATGTCATGCACCAGTGTTGCACTGGTCTAGCTGGGTGAGATTCAACTGATTATAATTTTTTCATTCAAGGATGGAATTCAAGCAGTCTTCCAAAGATTAAAAACTCAGGCTCTGTAGATAGAAGGAGTGGTAGCCCTGAATATAATCAGTATAATATTGATAATAAATACCCCTCAATATAATAGCAACATATTTACCATTAATAGCAAGAGAGACAAAACTGAGGCCTGACATATACAACAGTCCTTCAAGTATTTTCCTGAAGAGTTAGAACCACATACTGCATGCTGAGTACATCCTTTGTGGTAGAAAGGAAAACACTCAAGGACCATACCAGATAGCCCACAGTGCACTTTCTGACAAATTCCATGATCCACTGTCAAAAGCCACCAAGATGCAAAGAAGACTCAGTATTGAAGATTCTCACTAATCGCCTTCCACCAGGAGGTCAGTAGCCACTCTAGCAAGTATTGTCTGCATACGATGCTTAGATTTAAATCTACACTACCAAGGGTCTGACAAGTGTCTGACATCACATGGCAATACAGCTGCATGCAGCTTACCTAGTCAACTTTTTCATTAAACAGAAAATCACATTGTTTATTTACTTATCTCTTTTTGTTAAACAAGGTAGAGCAATGATCCCAGTAACCATTTTCAGGTTCTGCACAGTAGTATAAACATGGATCTAGTTCATAAGATTGATGTTTCAGAATGTCGGGTGTCAAAAAATCAAGAATATATGGTCATCTGAAACACTGAAAATGAAACATGAACAAAACACTTTGATCTTACAGGGAGGTAACCCCCCACCTGCACCCCCATACCCCCTGCTAATTATATATGCCAGCTCCAAGATCACACTACTTTTTGGGAAAAGGGCAAACTCCCTGATTTCCACTGTACCACAATCTCTGTAAAAGCAGTCTTCCTGCCCTACTAAACATTCAGCATTTCAGCTCATCAACCATATGGTCTCACTCTTGACATTCAACATTCTGAAAAGTTGATTTTATGAGCAGGATCCAACAAAAATACATTCTGATATATGCACACATAATACAATAAATAATTGGTACAATAAAGGTTAACATGTAAAGAAAGTAACATGTACAGCAAAAAATAAAAAAAGCAAAAGATAGAATTCTTGTACAAATAATCATCTACATATGCTTAGTATCACTATACCTTTATAAATGATGCAGTATTTACACTACATAACAATTCCATGTAGGAAGGAAACATTGGCAGGAAGAGGTACAGGGTAGTATGGAATTGGCTAAAGCTGGAGACAGAGGATGGAGGGCTGGAATAAGGAAGAATGATAAGAGTGAGCATTCTTTGAGATTGAGGGGTGTGAAATTATATTTTAGAGAGACAACAAAGTAAGGTATAATGAACTTACTTTATGCCTTGTTTATATTTACATGTGGCCTTTTTATTAAGATATATTGAGTAATTTCTGGAACTCTTAGTAGGAGGAAAATTAATCTGTGTTTTAATGGAAGTGATTCCCATATATGGGGGGGGGGCAACTTTGAGAAGCTGTGGTCTGTTTCTTATGATTTGGAACTAACGTTATAAATGGATGTCTTTCTCGTTAATCTGCTGAAGAAAAAAGGGAAGGTGTATTGTTTAAGAAACTTATACATTAGGGATGCTGAATGTAGAGTGTATTATTGATGAACTGACAGACATTTAGCTTTTGTTTCTGTACTACAGTGTTGTTCTCTACTGGGGAAGTGCATTGAATCTGTATATCTTGTTAGTTGTTGTTTTTGGAAAGCAAAAGATCATCTTCTTATGTACTTATAATTGTGTGCCAGTACCTCACTGAAATTATTTCCCTTTTATTTCTGCTCAGTGCAGAGAGTGCTTTTTTATACTCACAAAATGGGGAAAAGACAGTCTTGTTAAGCACATTTCTCCCTTTAAGTACCACTAAGCATTGTTAATATGGAGTCTCATTGCACGGGATTGGCATTGGACAATGCTGGCTGGCAAAGAACAGTAGCAGAAAGTAAAACAGCTTTAATGTCTGTAAAACACCTCCCTTTGCCACACTTTGAAAGAAAAGGTGTGATAGAACAAAGTGTGTAACAGTGTTTATAGCTGCTCATTCTTCAGCAGAACATGTGATGCTCCTACAGTTTTTCTTCTTTCTTATTTTTCTGTAACTAGCTGTAGCTAGTTCAAGGAGCAGATTGGGTCTTACTGATCATAACTCATGTTTTATGGACACTCATCCCAAGATTCACCTCATCACCTTCACTCTCAAGATGGATTTTTTGGCATCCCTGTCTTAAAAATATAGTAAGTTGGTTGTTATTGGAACCTGATCATAATCCTATATGTTATGTAAAGAACCTCAACTTTTTCTAGATTTTCCTTATTTTTTTCTGTTACATATGCTGCAGTAGATATGCTTATTTATACAAAGGTGATGTAATATGTATATGTAGTTCTTTGCCTGGCTGCATTTAACTTTCATATCGCACTTATATAGATAAGTAACATCCCTTGCAAGCTCATCAGTGCCTTCTAAAAGGACTTCTTGAATATGCTATGGAATGGGCTATGGTCTGCTTGCACCCAAACATCTTTACCAAACATATACATTTTTGAGGTTTTCCCATGCACACATTAAAGTTAACAGTTCATTTTCTATCTAAGCATATCCTTGCTGACATCTATAAGTAGCTCATTGTTCTGTTCTCATACAGGATCACAGTTCCTGTACTATTCTGACAAGCATCGACTTGCAATACAGACAGCTTATTTGCATCATAGCACTTTAATGTTGGATTGTCATTAACTGGTTTCTTAAGCATTTCAAAATCCTTTGCCCATTCATAGCTCTATACTAAGACATTATCTTGCTATAACAGCTTTCTTAGAGGCAGACATATTCAGTACAAACTCTGAGAGATACTACAACATTCCAATACACTTCTGCAAAGTCTTCCTGTCTTCTGGTCTTGACTTTTGCACAGTTGCTTGGATTTTTATTTCTGGATCAAGTTTTGGACTCCCATATTAGAATATGATCCATATTTTCCAGATCCTTTTTCCTGATTTTATATTAACTTTTATTATGTTTGCAATGGTGCTGTTTTAAATTATTCTGCAGATCAATCATTCTTGCACTATTTTTTCTCATGTCTGAACCCCCACAAATATAGCTCCAGTTATGTTTATAACTCCTATAAAGGCTTTACTTACCATTCTAGTACTAATATAACATCATATTGAAGTTTAAAGAACTACAACTTCCTAGTAGGATATTAAATGTTCACAGTTTGGAGTTTGCTTCATCTTGTACTAATTAAGAGCATGGCACTCTTTAGATCATATATTCAATTGTTATCAATGGGTACAGTTTTCTTTTAATTATTTTATTTGCATCTTGAAGATCAATATAAATACAAATTTTATTTGTGTCACAAGTGACCATAATATTCACATATTCTCTTGAGTTTACTTACATCTTAATGAAACCTAGGCTATTAATTCCCTTCAGTTCCTGCTGTGCTTTATTCCTGAATTCTTCAGGTGCTTTTCTCAGACCTGGAATCACTGACTGCATCACATTTTATTAGTATATAATGTTCTTGTGTCAGTCTTAATATTTATTTGTTTATTTGTTTGTTTATGCATATTTACTTACTGGGGTAGTGCAATGATCTCAATGGACCATTTTCAGGCACACCCATGTGAATAGGATCAGATAAGAAATGAGAAAAACATATTTGCAGATACAAGGTATATGCCAAAAACACATAACTATTTACAGATATAGGAATATGCTACAATGTTTAGCTCAAAAGCAGATTTCAATGGCAAAACATGGATGGAAAATGGAACCATGCTTAGGATCATAGGAGGTTACTAGGCTAATGGCCCTGGGGCTCTTACAAGCATAGCCAAGAGTTTATTGGCAAAAAAGACACCTCAGTTAGCACATGTCAGCATTGTCAATGATGGACAAAGGTGGAACCCCTGGGACAAATTTGTGGTTTCCCATCCACTCATCAAGGTTGTGCTTGAAGAGGGTCAGACAGGTACTCTGTTTGACATGTAACTAACACTAGATAAGACTGCAGTCCAAATTGTAGCTTGCTACAGATTCCCCACCATGCCCCAAGATTCTCACTACACCTTTCTAAACATACTGGAAAATATTAAGATACAACCAAACACCTTAATACTGGGTGATTTCAACTACCCTGCCATTAAGTAGGAAAACTACTCGTGTACCAACACCTTTCCCCAATGGTTCTTGGAATTCATAAATTCAAACACCCTGGATCAACTAATCCATAGTCCCACCAAGAGCTCCAAAATTCTGGACCTGGTCATTACCAACATGGGAAATCGATGCTCCACACCAGTGGTCACCCCCTCGTTGGTTAGGTCTGACCATAAGCTAATCATTATTAGGGAAACTACCTTAAAAAATTCTCCAAAGCCAACTTCATGCTTCTTAAGACAGAAGTGGCAAACTTCACGACACCCATGCAGACGGACAATAGAGGTACGACTGCTGAATCCTACACAAATGCACTTTATAAGCACTTAAACGAGTGCATGGATTGTGCTATTCCTAACAGAACCAAGATGCTATTCTCCAAAATAAGGAAGCCAATCTGGCGGTCCCCTGCCATAAACAAACTCCAAAATAGAAGAAAGAAACTGTTGCAAAAAAAGAGTAAAATCCCATGACTGGAAGAACTCCCTGGTCAGCCTCGGTAAGAAGCTGAGATCCCGCATAAAATCCTCCAAAGCTAGTTATAAAAACAAAATCACCACTTATTCTAAAGACAACCACAACGCATTCTATAGCTATGTCAAGAATCTTGATGGCAACACTCAGATCTGCTCTACAGCACAATGGCACTAAATATACAGAACCAACTGATATTGCCAACAACCTGGCAAATAGGTTCAGTGATAACTTTACCCCCCCCCTCACCCCCTAAAGGGCCACTCTCTATACCGGAAGAATGTAAAGTTCTTGTAATCACAGCAGCACAGGTAAAAAACACACTCTCCAAAGCCAAGAGCACAGCATCCATGGGACCTGACAACATCCCAGGCTGCTTTCTACATGAACAACAGAATGAACTGGCACCCCAACTAAGCACCATGTTCAGTCATAGCATCACCTCATGCTCTGTGCCCACTGAATGGTGCATAGTGATGGTTATCCAACTCCACAAAGGGGGATCCAACATGGACCCCGAGAACTGCCACCCCATTAGCCTAACGAGCCTGGTCTGCAAGGCCATGGAATGTATCATCATGGAACTTATAAACAAAGACATTGGTAATCTCCAAACTCTGGACCCTACCCAGTTCGGGCTTGTAAAAGGCAGATCATGTTTCCTAAACCTGACTGACTTCTTTGAAGCAGTCATCAAAGCCATAGACGAGGGTAAGGTGGTTCACACAGACTATCTAGATCTCACCAAGGCTTTTGACACCATCCCCCACTCTGGAATTATAGATAAACTCACTAAACTAGGTTTAAATCCCTATGTCACAAGATGGGTTGCCAACTGGCCCACTGAGAGAATCCACACTGTAAAAGTAGCAGACTCCAAATCCAACTTCAGACCAGTGACAAGTGGAGTACCACAGGGTTCAGTCCTGGGTCCTCTCCTGTTTGGTATCTACTTTTCTGAAGTACAGGCTAACACAGAAGGTCTTTGGCTAATGAAGTTCGCAGATGACTGCAAACTAGGGGTCATAACTGAAACTCCTAATGATGTGGACATCCTACAAAAGGGCCTCACTGAGACAGATGCCTGGTGTCAAAGCCATGGCCTCAAGCTCCATGCCAAAAAGTGCATTGTCATCCCCTTTGGTAAAAACTCGGTACCCATGAGCTACCAAAAGTGTGATAAGAGACCTTGGGACACAGATGGACAGTAGTCTCTCCTTTGATAATCACATCATCACAGTAGTCAGAAAATCCTTCTATGTGGCACACCTCATCACAAAAGGTTTCTCTTCCAGGAAAATAGAGGTCATTGTTCCCCTCTACTCGTCACTCATTAGACCCATTATAGAGTACAATGCCCCTTTTGGTATGTACCTCACAAGGCATCTAAAACAACTGGAAAGGCCACAGAAATACTTCACAAAGAGGATTACTGACCTCAAACAGCTGCCATACGCAGACTGTCTCAAAAAAACTCCAGCTTTACTCCATTGCATATTGCCTACTCAGAGGCGATCTCTGCCTAACATACAAATCTATGTCAAATCCAGAGCTGTTGAACATGCTCCACTTAATGAAATCCCAATCCCTCTGAGCTACACGCTCTAGGGACCTAAACCTTGTCACCACAATAAATAGAACATGCTGGAGGGATTGATTCCTGTCCCAGAGACTTCCCATACTCTGGAACAAACTACCAATATATATATCAAACAAAACTCCTCATTAGCACTCTTCAAGAAAAATCTTGATGATTGGATGGGAAATAGGAAATTTGCCTGGGGATCATCTCTGTGGCTCTGCTCGACAGGGGCACAGAAACATAATTTTCTTGGGTGGCGAAAGCCAGGGTACCTTTTTTGCTAGGCTTGTATAGGCCCTAGGGATAATAGCCTAGTACCTACCTATGAATCTATGAACTTATGAACCTTTGACATCCACATCTCACCCCCACCCCCCAGTAAGGAAACATCCATAAAAATCTTCTCCAAGGCCAACTTCATGCTACTCAAGTCAGAAGTGACAAACTTCAAGACATCCATGCAGATGGGAACTGAAAGTTCAACTGCCGAATCCTACACTAAAGCACTGTACGAGTACATCCACTCATGCATGAATCGTACCATCCCAAATAGAACCAAGACACTCTCCTCCAAGAAAAGGAAGCCAATCTGGCGGTCCCCTGTCATAAACAAACTATACAACAGAAGGAGGAAACTGCTGCAGAAAAGAGAAAAATCCCAGGATGCAAAAAACTCCCTTAGTCTCAGTAAGAAGCTGAGATCCCTCATAAAATCCTCCAAAGCTAATTACGAAAATAAAATTGCCAAAGATTCCAAAGACAGCCACGAGGCATTCTATAGCTATGTCAAGAATCTAAATGGCAATGCTCAGATCTACTCTGAGCTACAACAGAATGACATTAAATATACTGATTCCAAAGACATTGCCAAAATCTTGGCAGATCGATTTAGTGCCAAATTTACTCCCCACTCACCCCCTAAAGGGCCCATCTCAATACTGAAAGGTTGCCAAATTCTGGTAATCACGGCCACACAGGTAAAAAATCCACTCTCCAAAGCTAAGAATACAGCATCCATGGAAACAGATGACATCCTGGGCTGTGTACTACATAAACTACAAAATGAACTGGCACCTCACCTAAGTGTCATAGTTAATCATAGCCTCACCTCAGGCTTCATGCCCACTGAGTGGCACACAGCTACAGTTATCCCACTCAACAAGGGAGGATCCACCTTGGATCCTGACAACTACTGTCCCATCAGTCTGATGAGCCTGATACCTGGAACATATTATCATGGAACTTATAAACAAAGACACTGGCAACCTTCAAACACTGGACCCCACCCAGTTTGGGTTTGTGAAGGGCTGATTGTGTCTCCTGAACCTGACTGACTTCTTTGAATCAGTCTCCAGAGCCGTGGATGAGGGTAAGGTGGTCCACACAGCCTATTTGGACCTTGCCAAGTCCTTCAACACCATCCTCCACTCTGGAATCATAGATAAACTTACTAAGCTGGGCATAAATCTCTACTTCACTTGATGGGTTGCCAACCAGCTTACTGACAGAACCTACACTGTAAAAGTAGCCGACTCCAAATCCAGCTCCAGACAAGTGACAAGTGGAGTACCTCAGGGCTCAGTCCTGGGACTGCTCTTGTTTGGCATCTACTTCTCTGAAGTAAAGGCCAACACTAAGGGACTCTGGCTAACAAAGTTCACAGATGACTGCAAACTGGGAGCCATTAATGAATCCCCAAGTGATGTGGATATTCTACAAAAGGACCTTACAGAAACAGATGCTTGGTGCCAGAGCCATGGGTTCAAGCTCAATGCCAAGAAGTGCATAGCTATCCCCATTTGGAAAACCATGTACCCATGAATTACCACATAGGTGGCAGTACACTAAACACCGAAAGTGTGATAAGAGACTTAGGAACACAGGTGGACAGTGGTCTCACCTTCAATAACCACATCGCCACAACAGTCAGGAAATCCTTCTATGTGGCACACCTCATCACTAAGGGCTTTTCATCCAGAAAAAAGGAGGTCATTGGCCCTCTGTCCTCAGCCCTCATTAGACCCATCATAGAGTACAATGCCCCATTTGGTATGTACCTCACAAGACATCTGCAACAACTGGAAAGGCCGCAGAAACACCTCACTTAAAGAATCACAGGCCTAAAGCAGATACCCTATGCTGACTAACTAAAAAAACTTCAGCTATACTCTGTCACATATTGTCTACTCAGCAGCAATTTCTGCTTAACATACAAGGCCATGTCAAACCCAGAGCTGTTGGACATGCTACACTTAAAGAAATCCCAATCCATCAGTGCCACACGCTCCAGGAACCTAAACCTTGTGATCACAATGAACAAAACATGCTGGAGGGATAGATTCCTGAACCAGAGACTCCCCATACTCTGGAATAGACATGTCAAGCAGAGCACCTCCTCTTCAAAAGAAACCTTGACGACTGGATGGGAGATAGGAAATTTACTCCAGGGTCACGTCAGCTGCCCTGCTAGACAGGGATCCAGGGAAGTAAATATTTTGGGAAGAAATAACCAGGGAATTGTTATGGCTAGGCTTGTACAGGCCCTAGGGCCGATAGCCTAGTACCAACCTATGAACCTATGCATGGGAAGTCTATTCCAGAGACAGGGCAGCCTCTGGGAGACAAACCTGCCTCTCCAACAGGCTTTGTTGATGTCATATATTAGATTTAGGCCTTTTGAGTGGCTTTGGAGGTTTTCACTAGTGATCTAATTTGCTTGTTGAGGTTGAGGAGGGAGTTTTTCCAATTTGGAATTTGTTCCTTTTTATCCTTGGAAAACAGTTGCTTCCTTTTGTAGTAAAGCTGAGCTTTATGGATAAGATGTAACCAGATGTAACCATAATGAATTAAATGACTTATACTACAGGTATAGCAGCATATCATTAGCTAGAAAGGTATGAAGACATTAGAAGAGGTGAGTTTGAATAGTTGTAGGAAAGAATACCATAGAAAGAAGACAGAAAAATGATAAGAGAGATATGCAAAGGAAGAGGAGTAAAAAGGACGGGAAGTATGAAAGATCAAAGAAAAGAGTGAGTGAGAGGCAGTTAGTGAGGGGATGACAAGATGAGATAAGGGAGGATGAAACAGGGATAAGGGGATGTGAGAGGATTGCAGAGTTCATGTAACATAGTCTGTGTGAGTGCAGCTGCACTTTGTTTAAGTGAAGAGGTGTACCCTAATCTCTTGTCTGAAATTCAAATACTTTTGGATATCTCTGATTGAGAGAGAAATAGGTGCTAGGATGGAGAATGCATGAAATTTTGTTTTTAGAGTTAGTAGCATGGGTTGAGTTTGAGAGATACCCCCTGAAATTATGTGGAGGTTTTGGTGAAAATTTTATGAATGGGAGGATATGTCTCAGGAGAAAGGACTTTGCAATATACTAATTCTAGTAAGAGGCTGACTCTCAAATGTGTTGGAAACCATTTGTGTTTGGCAAAAGTTAAGCAGTGGTGTTCTTTAATCAGGGAGTTAATGTTGTCACTTCACAGCTGGGGTACCTTCTGTGTGGAGTTTACCTGCGTTCACATGGGTTTTCTCTGGGTACTCCAGTTTCCTCCCACATTCTAAAGACCTACATCTGGAGCATTTCTCCCCGGGCATCCGCTGAAAATAGCCACTGTCCTAGTTGGATTTTCCCAGTCAACAAATGTTAAATAAATTAAAAAAAAAACAAAATGAGCTGGCAGATTTTATTGGAGATGGTTTGCAAGGTGGCAGCATTTTTCTTTGAGGCTGCAGCTATTATGGGTAGTTCATATTATAGTTGAAATAAGAGTATTCCTTTGTCTATGGCAGTTTGGGCTGGCTTGGGCAGAAAGGGTAATAGTTTGCTCAGAACAATAGAGTGTTGATCCTTTTGTGTATGTTTTAAATGTGAAGAATGTCATGGTATTTGAAAGATGTGCATTTTCTATAATGGTATTGTTAACATCTTTAATATTAAGGAAGATGAGTGCTTTGGCTATTTTTGGTTGTTCCAAATAGAATTGTTTTTGTTTCTGAGGAACTGAATATAAGTTTCTGGCCTATTAACCATTGACTGAGTGTTTGTAGGCCATCTTGGAGATGAGTTTAACTAATAGAATGGGATTTCTTGACTTGTAGATGACCATGCCATCTGCATAAAAAAAATGTAGGTATCTGAGGGTAATCAGATGGAAGACTGAACATAGCAGAGGGATAAAGTGGAACTCTGGAGGACTCCTTTAATAAGAGGAACTGTTTCAGAGATTATATCCTAACTACAACTATATACAAGACTAGGGGATGGATTGTGGGTGCAGCTACTGCAACGATGAGGAATTAGAATAGCAGGTATTATCGTTAAGTTCAACTTACACAACTGTACTATATTCATCATTCCCACTGCTGGGGTCTATATTATGTGACCAAAAAATGTATTCATCGAACACATTTTCATCGACACATAAACAGCAAAAACACTAATCACCAAGGGAAAAAAATCACTTGGCCAAAGAAAAATAAAACAAACTTTCAATCCCTACAAAGTGGTGGGCTTTGCCTCTCATCCCCTAACTAAATATACCAACTCCAAGATCGCACTACAGTGATCCCTGATGATGGCCAAGCATTTTTCCCTTGGAAAACAAATTGCTGAAGTGGCCATTTGGAGATTAGTGTGTTCACTGTTTATTTGTCGATGAAAATGTGTTCAATGAACATGTTTTTCAATCACATAATATAGATCCCACTGCTGCAGTAGCCCTTAGGCTGCGGATGGATATGTATCAAGGAGGCCCAGAGAATGGTCCTAACAAAACAAAGTCTAAACTGAACCTAGAAGAAGGAATCCAATTTATGCTTTGTAAAAGTATGCACATAGGATCATATTGAGGCCTCTGGAATACTTCTACAGAACACCCCTTTCCAAAATGCCATCAAATAATACAAGGCTGTAGTGAACTGTGCTTTAATACTACTTGGAATAGACTTGTCGTGGTGGGAATAACCATAAAAGTAATAGCCAAGGACAGCCACATGGAAATTGTCTGTAGAGACACAATGTGTCCTTGTTTGTTTCTTGATAAGAAATAAACAGCTGATCAGCTTTTCTAAACTTAGTTCTCGATTAAAATGTCTCTATGACTTGCGATGATGTATTCTGAAAGCATTATCTGAAATGGCTCTGTGACTTTTGATGATGTATTCTGAACGCATGCAGACTTTGCTTTTACACTGTGAGTTAGTTATACTGTTGCTAGCTTCAAAAAACTAATAAGAAAATTTTTTTAAAAATCACTTGTGTAACTGCATGAAAATAAGACTGAATATTTTGCTTTTGTATACATATTAGCAATGCCTGATCTTGTTGTGACATCCAGTGACTAAAATAGGTTAGTAATGTGTCTGTACAGTTCTCAACAGTATATTTTTTAAAGACACAAAGCTTGAAAATATTTTCTGACATGATACTGCATTCTGCATCTGTATCAAGTTTAACTTTCACATTTTTCAATTAATTTTTAGCATTTAATTTTAACAATTGCACAGAACTCCTGTTTTTCTCCTTTAGATGCATTTGCAGACTTGTTAGTATCACATCACCTCACCTTCACAGTGTAAATAAGCATTTATTTTCATATTTTCAACAGCATGCAAATCTTTTGGGAAAAAAAAAAAAATATATATATATATATATATATATATATATATATATATATATATATATATATATATATATATGGATTCACTTTAGAAGATCGAATTCCCAAAATATCGAACCTCATATGGTCGAGACCAAAAGATCGAGTTTTGGAAACTCGAACTTCTAAAATGAAACCCAAACAAAAAAAAAGTCAAACATCGCTTTTGCAGGGGGGCGGCACCTCCCCCCCATGTGGGGGAGCTGTGCCCCCCACACCCCCCTACTTAAATATATCAACTCCAAGATCGCCCTACAGTAGGGAAAAGGGAAATCTCCCATATTGCGCTGTATGCGGAAGCGCAAACTGGGAGATAAAAACATTATGTACACACAGAGCATACAAGAAGCCTTGCCTCTGTGTGCACGTAATGTTTTAAGGTAAGTAAAGTGTTATTTTTTAAAACTTTACATATTCGATTTACTGAAATGTCGATCAAATGGTCTCGACCATATGACATTCGACATTTCAGTAATTCGATTATGTAAAGTGCTTCCATATATATATATATATATATATATATATATATATATATATATATATATATATATATATGGGTCCCCTTCAAAATATCTAAAACTCATAACATCTAAATTCATAACATCGAGACCAGAACATCTAAAACCCATAACATCGAATTTCATAATATATAAAATGTATAATATGTAATAGTGTATCATTAAACATGTAAATGTTATAGTTTAATCTGTTAACCTTGTGGTATCACTATCAGATGTAGTTTTTATTTCTATGGTTATTATTTATATCGTGTAGGAATTTATGCTTTTTTTATAGTGTTTATTTTGCCATTCTATATGTGTTTGTGTATGTGTCATACTTGCATTCATGTATTCTGTAAGCTTGAATTGAAAGTAAGTGATAAGTCTGGCCTCCATTTTGGATTATCATTTATACATTGTTCTATTTGAAATGCTTACTTTATTATACAACTCACATTTTATCTTATATTCATTTTTTCATCATTTAATTCTTTTGAGAGTGCACTGTAATTTTTCTTGTTCTTCATATAGCAACATGTTTTGATGATGTTGGATCTGTTTTTCTTAACAGTTTGCCATGTTTTTCTTATTTTTACTCTCTCCGTCTCTTATTTGCGAATTGTTTCGCTGAACGTACACATTTTTGTATGGCCCTAATGTCGAAAACAAGTGTTAATTGTCGAAAATGTCGCTCGCGACATTTCCGACAATCAACAGCAGTCCCACCCTTCCCGTAACTCCCTACCTAACTAGCCTAAACTCACAGTTATGGAGGGGGGCAAGCCCCCCTGCACTTCCCTGCGCCCCCCCACACCCCCCCTAACTTAATATTCCAACTCCGAGATCGCACTACAGTGAGGAAAGGGATGTATTTCCCTAACTGCACTGTACCACGATCCCCTTACATGAGCGAACGTTATAATTGCGAATGCACAGTCCATTCGCAATGATAACATTCGCTCACATAACCTGCCGAACTATGAAGTATTCGAACATATGTTGTTTGAATACTTCATAGCTGTGCAATTGCACGGTGGCATTTTGATAGTAAACCTATATATATATATATATATATATATATATATATATATATATATATATATATATATATACATATGTATATATATACTCTTTACAGAAACTTGTAATCTTGTAAAGAAAATATGGTTAATAAATGGGAAATTCTGGGTTGGTAGTAATCATTGGATTTGCCTGTCTCCTCATTAGGGAAAGTTTAAAAAAAGGTCAATGCCATTATGGCTTTTCCCACAACAACATACAGGAATGGAGCACACCGCACCTTTTCTGATTTTTCAGCTATCCTCTTGAGCCATTTCTCCACTTAGAATGATGCTTCTGTAGCTGTAAACATATGAGTTCATAAAATTAAATATAGTTCTTCAGTTCTTGAGATGTATTATTTCAGTTCTAGTAGTTATTTCAGTCACTTTGACACTGTCTCATATCAGGATGCCTTATAACAAGCAGGGACAGGATACATGCCATAGCCTCCATGATATTTATATTCGTTACTGAATTCAGAATTACTGAATTCTCTGGAGCTTTGGTGTACCACATACTATAGAAATCACTGTAGTTAGCTGACTAGCATTTAAAGTAATATGCCTCATATCTAACAACAAGCACCAAGCCTTGTTCAGTAGATGCCTTGATACTGTAAACTAAACATACATTTGCCAACATTTAGATACTGACTGGTTAAACATGGAATAGTCAGAACTGTAAGGTGGAACTCTAGTATCTAAAACAGAAAAATGCTGTCATAGTTAAGAAGTGGAAATTCACAAATGCAATCACATTATATGAAAACAAATGAAGAGGCTTTAAAAATATATTCCACTCTTTTCATACGAAGACCAGCATTTTCATTTTCACTGATGATATCCCTATATCTGTACACAATGTCCTGAGCAGTTAACATTGGTACCAGCACTCACTGTCATGACGTCATTGTAGCATAGTAGATTATTTCAAATGCTTTGGATGTTCTATCATAAATCTCAGTAAGGTTGTATGACTTCCACTCTTCCAGTTCTGTTAATTTAAAGCACTTAAATAGCATGTACTTATTGCGTAAGAGAAACTTCTTTATTATTGAAGGGGTTTGATTTCCCATGGATATAAGGAGCTTTAAGAGCTTAACACTTAAAACTATATAAACCACAGCAAGGGAGTGTAAACAAGTTTATTATCATCTAGCACCTATGCAGCATGCCTTTAAAGGCTGAGTAACACATCATTAAACAAAACAATGCTTAAATACATGATCCAGATGGCAACTGGTATCATCCAAAACAGGATGTATGGTTTCACTCTTTGGTGTGTTGGGGTTTTATTATATATTATTTTTATAATGTGAATTTTTAGGACTTTTTAAAAATTTTTAAGGGTGTAATTAATATGGGTCAGTTGATTTTTTTCTTGTGTTAAAGCACAGTTTTGTTTACTGATCTGTTAATCAGTCTTTAAAGGTATGTTGCTAAGGGTCTAAATGATAATAAAGTTGTTTCCACTCATTTTTTTAATGTTTATATAACACATATTTAATTTATGTTAGAAGTGGTTTATTTGTTAACACCTAAAACTAGACTACCATTTCCTTAAACTCTTTTTTTTCTTAGCCTTTTCATTAGTTCCTGTTTTGCTTGCAGGGTATTCGTTGTACTATTTTGAAGCTCTGAAACTTCTAATTATAGCATTTACTAGGTTCATAAGTTCTGGGTATCCTGTCTTCTTCATCACTGATCATCAAGAAACACAGCTTCCATTATTTTATTTATAATTCTTTTGTAGTCCACCTATCTGTCTAATATTAATTTGAATGGGTCTAGACTCATTGATGTTATTATGTTTGTGAGCAGTTTATTCTGTAGACTCACTAAATATATATATATATATATATCTATA
Source organism: Protopterus annectens (assembly GCF_019279795.1). NCBI lineage: Eukaryota > Metazoa > Chordata > Ceratodontiformes > Protopteridae > Protopterus > Protopterus annectens. Next base: position 424,050,982 of record NC_056740.1, read on the forward strand.
TATGTGTGTGTGTGTGTGTGTGTATGTGTGTGTGTGTGTGTGTGTGTGTGTGTGTGTGTGTGTGTGTGTGTGTGTGTGTGTGTGTGTGTGTGCAGTTTATTCTGTTGACTCACTAATGACACTGTATATATGTGTGCAGCTTATTCTATAGATAGACTGATAATATTAGGTATGATTATTCTACAAACTTACTAATTAATATGTCTATGGATAGTTTATTTTATAGGCACACTGATGTTTGTGGGTAGTTTGCTCTGTAGTCTCCCTGGTGATAGTAGGGGTGTGGTTACTTTATTCTGTAGATTATCTCATGATATGATGCATGTGGCTTCTGTGTATAGTTTTCATGTCCTCCCTGTGTTTGTGTGGGTTTCCTCCAGGTGCTCCACTTTCCTCCCACATTCCAAAGACATGCAGTAGCTGCATTGGACAGTCTAAATTAGCCATATATGTGAGTGTGCATACAAGTGGGTGATACAGAAGAACAGCCACAGCAGGGCTAGCCACAAGGTACTGTAAACATTGGCTCTAGATTATTTTCACTGTTGAAGTGACACCCTAACCCCATGTGCATAAAAGGGGAAAAGAATGTGTGGATGGATGGATGGATGGATGGATGGATGGATGGATGGATGGATGGATGGATTATGCATGTGGGTATTTATTTTGCAGACCTGCAGATGACAATAAGTGTGTGGATAGTTTATTATGTCAAATCACTGTTATTATGCATGGGGATAGTTTATTCTGTAGAAATGCTAATAATATGCAGACAATTTGACGATATTATACATCTGAGTTTCTTATTCTGTTGAATCATTGATGACATTATGCTTGTAGGTAGTCTATTTTTTAGATACACTGATGATATTCAGTATGTGGGAACTCACTGATGATATTATTCATGTGGGTAGTTTATTCTGCTGACATACTGATAATAGTAAGTGTGTGGGTACTCACTGATGATATGCATGGGAGTAATTTATTATGTAGACACACTGATAATGTTAGTTTATTATATAGACATGCTGATGGCATTAGGTTTGTTGGTAGTTTATTCTGTATATTTGCTGATGATATGTGCATGGATAATTTATTCTCTAAACTGATGATAATATGGGCATGGATAGTGTATTCCGTAGACTTGCTGATGATATTATGTACATGGGTAGGTTACTCGGTAGGCTCATTGATATGTATGTGGATAGTTTGTTCTGCAGACACAGTGGTTACCATAATGATCAAGGTGTTTACCTCACATAGGTCTTTATACAAGATTCTAAGAAGCATCGAAATCCCTGAACTGTGAGAAACAATCTTTTCATCAAAAAGGGAAGAAAAATGCTTTTATTTCAATATTTTTAAATATTTTCACTAGCATTTATAGTGACCAGTGTAGTGATACTGTTATTATTTTGCACTTTTCTGTATTTTTCTGTGTTTTAGCCAAATAAATGAGCTGTTTGCCTTATTAGTTTGTCCAGTGGGTCATAAGTAAGTTCTAGTCTAGTAGTCATTACGGGCCATTTCATGCCTAGCCAATTTCTCTTTTTTGTGCTCACAATAACCTATCCCATTTTATTATACATTGGCTTTACCCATCCCGTGGTTGATAATTATATATTACTCCAATGAGAATAACTAGGATCATACCATAGATAATTTGAGGGGACCCATGCATGGGATAAAGCATTTAGGGGCTGCATCTGTCCATTAGTAGTACAGATGGCAGACCTTGTGTAAATGTTCTGCTTCCCATCCATAGAGCTAAGTTCCACTTGAAAATAGACAGGGATGAACTTTGTTTCATGGAGATGGGGAGTCTACTCCATAGCAGAAGTATCTGCTACAAAATATGCCTGTCCATCCAAACCATTATGTTGATGTTGCAAAAGAGGTTTAGATCCCTAGCTCAAGTATTTTGGATGTCATGTGACTTGCTGATGTGCGTTAAATCCATCAGTAATGTGTCAGAAAATGCCTTGTATTCCAGACACAGGTCACCTCTTAGTAGTCTGTAATATTTGAGTCGGTCCATGTAGAACATGTTGTTTAGGCTTAATATTATTGTAGTAAGGTGTTTCTGTGGGTGTTCTAGTTGTTGCATGTGTCCGGACATATACATACCAAAGGGGGCATTATATTCATTGATTGGCCTGAATAAAGGGGTACAATGACATCCCTACATCTAGACAGAATCCTTCTCTGTTTATAAGCTGTGCTGTATAGATGACCTTTCTTATAGCAATAGACACATATTGGTCAAAAGTTAAGTCACTGTCTATGTAAGTTCCCAAATCCCAAACAACTGGGTCACTTCTTAGAGGCATTATGGCAATGTGGTAGTTCCCTGTGTTGATGTCTTCCCAAATGATACAATAATGCAATTTTTGGCATTTAGTTACAGACCATGATTCTGACACTGGTTATTTATTTGAGATAAACCTCCCTACAGGATGGTTAAGTCATTTGGGGATTGAGTGACTGCTCCTAGCGTGCAGTCTTCTGCAACCATAATCAGCCACAGGCCTTTGGTATTCGCTTTTACTTTAGAAAAGTATATACCAATCAGGAAAATTCTCAGCAAAAAACTTGTGGGACTCCACTGGTCACTGGCTTCTATGGAGGTAACTATCCCTGTTTTGACTACCTGTATCCTATCTGTGAACCAGTTGACAACCCAGCAGGTGACATAAGGGGTTTATTCACAGTTTATTTAGCTTTTCTAATATGGGTAAGCGGCGAATTGTGTCAAAAGCTTTGGCCATATCATGGTATGTGGTGTATACCATTTTGCCATCATCCATTGCTTAAGTGAACTTTTCAAAAAAAATCTACCTTGGTTGAATAAGCACAACCTGCCCTTGATGAATCCAAACTGTGACAGGTCTAGTGTTTGCAAGTTCCCTATGTCCTGACTGGTTAATTTCATGATACATCTTTCCATGGTTTTGCATATATCTCTCAGCTGTCTAGATTTTTGCAGAATGCCCAAATTGTTGCCTCACATTTTTAGTCTGTTCCTAATAAAATGTGTGTTTTCCTGACAAATCACTGAAGATTAAAGTCACTAAATACTAACATATATTTGAGTTGCAGACTTCATATCACATAAAATTACTTGAAAAAAGCCTAGCTGTTTATATTTTGATCTCAGTGTGGGACCTTAGTCTTGTAGTTTCATTCATAGCTGTGGGAGAATTGCGAACTAGCAAATAATATTACTTAATTTAGTCATTTATTACTGCATTTTTCCGTTCAGTGTTTTTTGAATATCTCTGCCTGGTCTAGTGCCTTAGACTGTGGTGGAATTGCAGTAGTGGCAGTATTGTAATTTTGCTGCAGGATTTGTGTTTCTCTTTTTCTAGAGCTGCTTGCATTCCAATGTTGCTTAAAGTTGCATTCCAGTGCCTTTCTGTTTCATACATTGCTGTTTTTCCCTGTTCTTATATCTCCCCCTGCTCCCATGGATATATTGCCTCTATAAATTTGGTACATTTGTTTGGCTCTTGTTTCATTTCTATAGAGCTCAGCAATGCCTCATATCCTTGTCTGTTTATTCAGAATATTTTTGCTGAATCTAACTACCTCTGAAACTGTACCCATTGACTCAGTTGTGCAAAGAGCAACTAGTTTGTGCACTTCCCCATGAATCTACTCCTACATAGTCTAGTTTTTGCTTCTAGCCTCAAAAACTCCCAAGCTAGCCTGCTATTAACCCTTCTTTTACGACACCCTTGTAGTTCGCCTAGAAGAACCTGACATCATGGATGTGCACTTTCACGACTTCTCAGTAACTAACCTGGTGGATATATGGGTATCCCGAGACAATGTAGCAATTGTTTCATGTTTACTGACAACCAACTAATCCTTAGAAAAGCTTATACAATATGAGTGTGATGCAATTTTACAATGTCACTAGAGGCAATACTCCCACATAAAAACACTCAAAATTTCAATCAGGTAGTCAGTAATACACTTACTACATCCACCACACAAATTATGCACCCAACACATACATCAACATATGCTGACACACAACAAAACAATCTTTCTAAACCCCAAGGATCTTGAAGACACTCAATCCACATCAGTTATCCTCATCAAACCCAGAAGCACTCTGAGAAACAACACACAACATCACACATACAGGCACAGCCCATCAACTACAAAGCCCATAGGACATGACAACATACTACCCAATATGCCAGTCAAAGCAGACTCCATTGTGATCAAGGAGAGATTCCCAATCATTTGCCTATTAGGGACCAGTGTGACTCAGTCATAGTCCATGTGGGTGTAAATGACCTGAGATGTACTTCCCTGGACTATATGATGAGAGACATGATGGGGTTCTCACACTGTATGTCCCTCACTGATATGAGCCAAGCATTGAGGAGTATCCTAACTTCACAGAGGATGATGCAAGTATATGAACAGAAGACAACTAACTTTAATAATGGGCTTAGTTTTGGTGCCATTTAAAAGGGGTACAATATTTGTCTGCATTGGAGGACATGGTCAATGGACCACTTTGCTTTGCTAAGAATGGCCTGCACCTGTCCCCACTAGGCTGTTGAATATTGGGTAAAACATTGTCTTCTCACATATTGCCTTTTTTAGGCAATGCCACACCTTCCATTAGCAAAATCAACCCAAGGGAGTCTAAAAGTGTCAAAAAAGGGAGTCTAAAGCTCAATGCCAGGAATAACACAAATGAAGGCAAAAGGCAAAATGATCCACTCCCATGTATTGATTTAGCACTTTCATTTACAAAATACAAACTTCCTTAGAATAAAAGCTTAAAATCTTGAACCATAGTGGCCAACTTATTTAAAAATACCCTAAAAATCATGTGATAAAACTTGCCTCAATTTGAAACCAGCATTTAAAGGTATATTACATTAATTTGTGTTATTTCTACAGTTTGTGGGTGTCGTTCAAAGGTTCATATGTTGGTACTAGGCTATCAGCCTTAGGGCCTAAACAAGCCTAGCCATAACAATTCCTTGGCTATTTCTTCCCACAGTATTTACTTCCCTGGACCCTTGTCTAGCAGGGTGACTGACGTGATCCTTAGGGTAAATTTTCTATCTCCCATCCAATTGTCAAGGTTCCTTTTGAAGAGGGCCAAGGAGGTGCTCTGCTTGACATGTATGGGCAGTCTATTCCAGAGTATAGGGATTCTCTGGGTTAGGAACCTATCCCTCCAACATGTTTTGTTCATTGTGATGACAAGGTTTAGGTCCCTGGAGCATGTGGCTCTGATGGATTGAGATTTCTTTAAGTGTAGCATGTCCAACAGCTCTGGGTTTGACATGGCCTTGTATGTTAAGCAGAGATCGCCTCTGAGTAGACGGTATGCGACAGAGTATGGCTGGAGTTTTTTTAGTTGGTCAGCATAGGGCATCTGCTTTAGGCCTGTGATTCTTTTAGTGAGGTGTTTCTGTGGCCTTTCCAGTTGTTGCAGATGTCTTGTGAGGTACATACCAAATGGGGCATTGTACTCTATGATGGGTCTAATGAGGGATGAGTACAGTGGGACAATGGCCTCCTTTTATCTTCTGGATGAAAAGACCTTAGTGATGAGGTCTGCTGCATAGAAGGATTTCCTGACTGTTGTGATGATGTGGTTATCAAAGGTGAGACCACTGTCCACCTATGTTCCTAAGTCTCTTATCACACTTTCAGTGTTTAGTGTACTGCCACCTATGTGGTAATTTATGGGCACATGTTTTTTTCCCAAAGGGGATAACTATACACTTCTTGGCATTGAGCTTGAGCCCATGGCTCTGGCACCAACCATCTGTTTCTGTAAAGCCCTTTTGTAGAATATTCACATAATTTGGAGATTCAATAATGGCTCCCAGTTTGGAGTCATCTGCAAACTTTGTTAGTCAGAGTCCCATAGTGTTGGTCTTTACTTCAGAGAAGTAGATGCCAAACAAGGGCGGTCCCAGGATTGAATCCTGAGGTATTCCACTTGTCACTTGTCTGGAACTGTATTTGGAGTTGGCTACTTTTACAGTCCGGGTTCTGTCAGTAAGCCAATTGGCAACCCATCAAGTGATGTAGGGATTTATGCTCAGCTTAGTAAGTTTATCTATGATTCCAGAGTAGGAGATCATTTTGAATGCCTTGGTGAGGTCCAGATAGGCTGTGTGGACCATCTTACCTTCATCCACGGCTCTGGAGACTGATTCGAAGAAGTCAGTCAGGTTCAGGAGACATGATCGGCCCATCACAAACCCAAACTGGGTGGGGTCCAGTGTTTGAAGATTGCCAATGTCCTTGTTTGTAAGTTCCATGATAATACATTCCATGGCCTTGCAGATCCGGCTCGTCAGACTGATGAAATGGTAGTTCCCAGGATCCAAGGTGGATCCACCTTGTGGAGTGGGATAACTGTAGCTGTGCCCCACTCAGTGGGCACGAAGGCTGAGGTGAGGCTATGATTAAACATAACACTTAGGTGAGGTGCCAGTTCATTTTGTAGTTCATGTAGTACACAGCCTGGGATGTTGTTTGGTCCAATGGATGCTGTATTCTTAGCTTTGGAGAGTGCGTTTTTTACCTGTGTGGCCATGATTACTGGAATTTGGCAATCTGTCAGCATTGAGATGGGCCCTTTAGGGGGTGAGAGGAGGGTGAAGTTGGCACTGAATCGCTCTGCCAGGATATTGGCAATGTCCTTGGGATCGGTATATTTAATGCCATTCTGTTGTAGCTCAGAGCAGATCTGAGCATTGCCATTTAGATTATTGACATAGCTATAGAATGCCTTGTGGTTGTCTTTGGAATCTTTGGCAATTTTATTTTCGTAACTAGCTTTGGAGGATTTTATGAGGGATCTCAGCTTCTTACTGTCAAAGGAAAAATATACTTTAAAAATGATCAAAACACGGTAGGTTCAGGTTAAGGCACTTTAATCTTGCAGCAAGGAGACAAAAACGTGCTAATACAGAGTTTGTCTAACCAGAAACAGGAAATACTTTCATTTTTATACATTCTCAAATTAATCAAGTCCTACCATGCTGACGTAACAGATTACCACCTTTTTCATCATCATCTGCTGACCATCTTTCCCATGAATTTCTGCTGATTTATCAATTTTTATGTGAAACTTCCTGAGGAAAACAACATGGCCTTGGTTACTCTCAGTTAGATACATGTTATGTTACATTCAAGATACTACGGCTAAATCAAGCACAATGCTAGCAGTTCATTTCTCTAATAATCCTTTGTCTTCTTTATCTCTAAATTACTACAGCTGCAGAGGTTCCCATCCTCTGGACAGAGCTGTTTGTGTGAAATCATTATATTTATAACATAAGGCATTGTTCATTCATTCACTTCTGACCTAGCAGATAAACACCTGCTTCTCAAGTACATTTCCACAAGGCATAAACAAGAATATTGCTGTGCTAGCAGTTACTAGGTCAGAGGGCAACTTGCAAGTTTCAGAAAGCATACTGCAGTTTTCAAAAAGCATCTTTTTCAGTCTCATATGAAACTCAATTTGTATAAAACACAGTGCATGAAAAATAGAATGAAAAGCGTATTAAAATACTTGATTATTAATTTGGCATTAAGCATACACACATTAATACATATTTTTCTAACATTTCCCTCCTGTTAATACCTTGTATTCTATTTTCAAAAAAGAATAAACAGCTTGCTTCTTTTTCTAACCTCTTCCATTCAGGATTTGCAGTTAAGAAAGTCATTCAGTTTAAACTTTTATGAAAGTGTTTCGCATTCTAGCAGCTCTTCAAATTCAGTACTTTGATACATAGTCTCAGATACGGATATATCTATGAATTCTTTAATTAATCTCTTCATGCAGGGGATTCCGCACCAAATACAAACTCCTATTAGGAGTAATCCTGCCCCAATAGCAATCAATATGTTCATAAAAAATGGAGCCCCACCCCCCAAAGGCATTCTGGAAAAAGTCTGTCAGAGGGTTTGGGCCTGGCTTGGTCATGGCCGACACTTGCTGAATCACCTCGAGATGATCGTTAATCTCATGCTGATGGTCAGAAATAAACGCACAGCATTCTTCTTTGATCAAAGTGCAAGTTCCGCCTCTCTCCGCTAGGGTGAAGTCAAGAGCCATTCTGTTTTGGAGCACTACAGTTCTCATGGCATTCAGTTCATCAGTTATCAGTTCAAGAGCAGAAAAGGTCGCATTACTCTTTACTTTGAGAAATTTGGACAGTTTTCGCAGTTCCCATATTGATTTAACTCCGCCATACATAGGTGATATACCTGCCCAGGATATAACAGCATCACTCAAGTCCATGTGCACAAGTTTGGTTCCCACATCACGATGGTCTTTCCACCCTGCTTTAAATCGTCCCACTGGATTCTCAGGTTTCTTAACAGTCTTTTTGGTTACGTCTTGAGTATTTCGAATACTTCCCTGAGGCAAAGCTGCAGTGTGTTGGATGGCCGGAACCAGGTACCCCAAAAAACAACTGCCAGACCAATTCTCAGGTAACCATTTATATGCTTTTTTACCACACACAAAATAACAGTCTTCTACCTTAGTTATTACTTTGTTATGAAATGACTGCCCTGCATGAAACATTTTCCTATCTATTACAGATAACTGTTTAAAAAGTACAGGATTGCGTTGTACCTGATCAAGAGTCTTATGCATAGATTTCAAAAATGAGTCATAATCTGTACTACAAGATCCACTCAAATCATTTGGTTTTCTATAACATTTATACTGTACTGTAACATTACACTTGCTCCATCCCACTTGGATGGCATCGTTTTTATAGAAACATATAATTCCTTTTTGTGTCACAGGCAAATACAGTGCTACTTTATCATGCACTTTGATAGCAACTGTGTCAAAAAACAGATTTTCCCAGGTCTCATTGACCCCTAGGGGGATAGCAGTCATTAATAAACCCTCGTATGCTGTTGGTATGGCCATACAGACCCAGCAGTTTGAAACATTAGAAGTCTCTGCGTACACACGTGCAATTGCCTGATAAGTGTTAAAGTTCAGATGCCAGTCTATGTTTGGTTCATTACGTCTAATCAGTTCAACCTTTGTGGCAGGAAAAAGGAGTGGCCACAACAAAAAGAACTGTGTGATTAATATTGCAATAAAAATGATCATACAAGTTTTCTGTGGTTGCTCAATGTCTCTACTCACTCTGTATCTGGCCATTTTGTTCTTGTTGTGCAACAGTAACAAAGTTTTTGTCCAGTTCAAAGTTTTTAACCAGTTTACAGTGCGTCAAATAAATCCAGGAAGCTCGCTCTGCGATCTTGACTGCAGTGGGTGTCGACAGTAGTACTTGGTATGGACCTTCCTACTTCGGAGAACTCCAATTCTTTCGCTTCACAATCTTCACCCAGACCCAAGTGCCTGGGGCTACTGGTGCTTCCGATTTTGGTTGCTCTTTATCTGAAACAGAATTTAACTGAAACAGTTTGTTATTCAAAACTCGCCTCATATAACCTGCAAGTGAACTGTCAGCCTCCTGCTCTGTAGACATGAGAGGTTTCCACTGAGGTGTATAATATGCCCTCCCAAACAAAGTTTCAAAAGGAGTTAATCCCTTCGCATTTGGAACAGTTCTCATACTCAACAGTGCTAAAGGCAAACAGTGCACCCAGTTTTTCTGTGTCTCTGCTATCAACTTCCTAAGTTTGTTCTTCAACACCCAATGGGGTGTTGAAGAACAAACTTTGGAAGTTGATAGCAGAGACACAGAAAAATGCCTCTCTACTAACCCTGCAGACTGGGGGTGATAAGCACAGTGGTTCTCTAACAAAATCCCCAAATAGCGACTAAGTTGCTGAATCATTTGGTTCACAAAATGTGTATAAATCTTTTCCGGTATACCAAATCTGGGTATAATTTTTTTTAACAAGGACCTTTGCAACAGTAGCTGCATCTGGATTTTTAGTTGGAAACGCTTCTACCCATTTGGAAAACATGTCTATAATAACAAGGCAATACTTCTTATTTTCACATTTATTCAATTCTATGAAATCCACACAAATAGTATGGAATTGATACGGTGGTGTAGGAAAATTCCCTTGCTTAGGCTTCAACGCCCCTTGTGCATGATGCTTGTTACAAACATGGCATGCTGCACAAAATTTTTTTGTATAATTGGTAAATCCATAGGTTGTAAATACTCGATTCACTAACTGTACCATCCCCCCTGTTGAGACATGGCTCTGCCCATGGCTCAACAACACTGCATATCTAAACAAATTAGATGGCAAAATCAATTTCTTTTCCTTGGAGATGTACAGTCCCTTTTCGAGGATTGCTCCTTGTTTTATCCACTTTTGTTTTTCTATATTTGTAGTAAGTGTTTGCATTGTTTTTAACATTTCTAAATCTAAAGTCTCGGAGGGTTGTAATTCTTCACTCAAAAGAAAAGTTTCTGTGGCTGAAGCTGCCTGCTTCGCAGCTGTATCAGCCCGTGCATTACCTTTTGAAATCCTGTCCTGTTGTTTCGTATGAGCTACATATTTGCAAATAGCTACTTTTTTAGGTAACTGAATTGAATCTAACAAGAATAAAATAAATTGCGCATGATTGATCGGTTTACCAGTAGATGTTATCATTCCTCTATTTTTCCACTGTTGCGCAAAAACATGTACAGTAGAAAAAGCATACTGACTGTCGGTATAAATGTTCACTTTCTTACCTTTCGATAAGGTACATGCCCTTGTCAAGGCAATCAATTCTGCCGCTTGTGCAGATAAGTTGTGTGGTAAAGATCTTGCCTCCAAAGTTTCAGTATCAGAAATGACTGCATACCCCACTAGGTTCTGTCCTGTAGGACCCCTCCTGCATGAGCCATCCACGTAGTATGTCACCTCGGCATCATCCAAGGGAACATCCGTAAGGTCCTGTCTAGGTAATGTCTTTTGCTCAATCTCTTGCAAGCAGCAGTGTGGTTTGCCATCTGCAGGGGTTGGAAGCAAAGTTGACAGATTCAAAGTTGTGCATCGTTCAATTGTCATATGAGGTTGGCTCAACAGTATGGTCATACAGGATAGATGCCTAGCTGGAGAAAGATATGCTACTTTTTCTTGCAGTAAGATAATTGTGACTGCATGAGGCACTCTCAATGTGAGAGGGTGGAATAGCACTACTGAGGCCGAAGCCTGCACTGCCATTGCAGCTGCAACTACTGCTTGTACACAGTGGGGCAGGGATCACGCCACTGGGTCTAACTGTGATGAATAGTAAGCTATGGGGCATTGTTTGTCCCCATGTTGCTGTGTCAATACTGATGTCATATAACCTTGCTTACAATCTACAGTTTGAATAAACTGCTTGTGATAGTTTGGTAATCCTAGAACTAAGGATGATGCTATCAGTTGTTTCAGCTTACAGAAAGCTGCTTCTGCTTCAGGTGTCCATTGTAATAAATCCTGTGCTGCCATCAGCTTTTTAAATATTAAATCGGCCAGTGGAGCAGATTCCAAAGCATAGTTCGGTATCCAACTCTGACAGAAATTAGTAGTTCCCAGGAAGGACATAATTTCCTTCTTGGTAGTTGGTCTAGGTGCTTGTAAAATTGCTGTTTTTCTATCTTCATCTAATATTCTACCTTCTTTGGATATTACATATCCCAAGTACTTAACTTGTTTTCTCCAAAGCTGTAACTTGTCTTTGTTTACTTTGTGACCTTGAGTAGCTAAAAATTGTAATAAAGCTATCGTATTCCTCTTTGCATTCTTGATGGATGGGGGCTGCCAGCAGAATGTCGTCTACATAAAGTAAAATCTGACTACATTTCGGTGGGATAAATCCCGCCAGGTTGCTTGCCATTTCCTGTGCAAATATTGTTGGACTTTCACAATATCCCTGTGGTAATCTTGTATATGTGTACCGCTTTCCCTGAAATGTAAATGCAAACCAATATTGGCTGTCAGGGTGTATCGGTATCGAGAAAAATGCATTACTAATGTCTACCACTGAAAAATATTTTTGCTTTGGCTTTAAATTATTCAGTAAGGTGTGTGGATCTGGCACCATTGGTGCCCTGGGTATAACTGCGTTATTTACAGCTTGTAAGTCTTGGACCATACGCCATTCCCCGTTTGCTTTCCTGACAGGAAATAAAGGTGTATTACATGGTGAATCAGGAGATTCTATTAAGACTCCTTCCTTAAGTAAGGCTGCTATGATAGGCTTAATTCCTACCTCTGCATCCTTTCTCGAGGGATACTGTCTTTTTTGGGGTCTAAATGCTGACTTTGGCATTATGGAAACTGGTCCTGCTGTTCTTATAAGTCCTACATCTGATTTCCCTGCTGACCAGAGAATATCTGGTATGTCCCGCAAGGCTTTTTCCTCTTCTTCCAATAAGAGTAATACTCAGCTATTCTCACTAGCCTGTGAGTGCATGGCTGGGTGTGTCTGTGTAATCCAATTCAATTTCTGTTTCTGTACTCCTTGTTTGGAGAGCTCTAATTCTGTCTGCTTTTCCCACCTTGTGACTTTTTCACCTAAGTCTGCCCATTTTAAAGTTCTATTTTTAGTTAAACTAACATGCGGCAGTCAATTAGATTTGTAGAGTGCTAAAAATTCCTGGGGCAATGAACAGCTTGCTACACTGTTCCCCTCTGCATCCCAGTACAAATTTCGCAATACCAGCCTGTTTGCATGGTTTTGAAACAATTCCTGTTCATAATCTTTATCAGGTTCTGGTCTATTACAGTAATATAGAGTACAATGCAACAAATGCTGTTTGTCAATGTCGAGGGAGGGGGACTTGCTGATGGCTATGTTCATCAGTTCTTCGGTTACTGCCCCTGGACCAGTCATAACTAAGTCCTGGCTGTACCAATAATATGTTTCACCCTCCAGTTGCACTACAAAAGTATCCATTTGTCACTGTGCTTCCATACCCTGCATGGTTGGAACTACGGCTATGCCAAATATCTGCATCAAATCTCTGCCCAAAAGATTTACTGGGCATTTTGCAGAAACTACAGTCTTACTTTTCTGGGTCATTCCTGAAATGGGGTCTGTTATTGTTATGTCATGGGAGAGTGGCTCCCGATACAGCTGTCCATTAGCTGCTTTCACTAGTATATAATCTGGTGATTCTGTATCTTCCGGTAACTTGGAAGGGTGTATCAGGGTCCGTGAAGCCCCTGAGTCACACAAAAATTTAACTTCCCTCCCCTCTACCAGAAGCATCACTTCTATTTTCGTGTCTGCTAAGTAAAGCTCTAAGCTCAAAAGAGCTAGGTCTAAAATTTCATCTTCTTCTATGTCTGCAAATTCATATACATCCTCTACTCCTTGTGTCACATCCTCTACTCCTGCTATCATATTTGCACTTACTTTTTCTTGCTTACTCTCTTCCAATGATTCCTGACTATCATATAGTCATTCCTCATCCTCCTTATTTTCTGTAGTCGCCTTCTTGTTTAACCTGCAATCCCTCACTAAATGTCCTTTTTTCCCGCACTTAAAACATTCACCCTTTTTCTTTCTTTCTTTGAAATCTTCTTATCGTTTGTCAGATTGTTTATTTCCCTGGGTATTTTTCTTACTCTTTTTCCCAGTTTGTACTACAAATACTTCTGACCCATCTTCTGCCGAAAATACTTGAGTTTTCTTTTTCTTTTTACTATTAAAATGTCTTTCTGCATGTCTAGCATATTCAAGTAATGGCTGTAGTCTACTTGTTCAATGATCTACCATATGCTTTGTAATAAAGCTACTAATGGGAGTTATACTACCCTTCAAGAATGCATTCTTTAACTGTTGTTCATATGAGGAATCGTGTGTCTGGTTTTCTGGTATCTGCATTGCGCAGTGATTATTAAAGCACTCTAACAGTCTAGCATAATATCTATCAACTATTTCACCTTCCTGTTGAATGCATTGATTAATGCAAGTCCAATCAGCCCTAGGCTTCCACTTTTCTGAGATTCGGTCTGTCAGACCTTTCACTCTGCCATCCAGTTCTGCATTAGTATGTGGGAGTGGTCTAAGTTGTGCATCATGAGGATTCCAGTCGCCACTGATCATGTGGCAATCTGGACCCACAAATTGTCTAACTACTTTTTCTACTTCCTCTCCATTTAAATGGTAACTTAATCTCATACCCTGTAAGTCTTCTAAAAATTTTCTAAAATTCACTTTTGGGTGGGGAATCCCCTCCGTGGCTTTCCGGATATCTTCCGGTGTCCACAGTCTATAAACTAAAAGAGTCAGATCCTGTCCTGCCTGTCCTGCCTGAGGATTCGGTACTTCTATGAGCGGACATATCTCCTCTTCACTCATAGCCTGTGATCTTCTATTTAATAAAATACTGCAAACTCAAACAAACTCAAGAACAAAAAAGAAAAGTGGTTCCAACAAATAACGCCAGTCTGTTTAAAATCCAAAATAACTACTTTTACTTGTTAGCGCTTTCATGCAATACATTGAATGCACTTCTTCCTTCCTTTCGAAGAAGTGCATTCAATGTATTGCATGAAAGCGCTAACAAGTAAAAGTAGTTATTTTGGATTTTAAACAGACTGGCTTTATTTGTTGGAACCACTTTTCTTTTTTATCTTCTATTTAATTCATTTAATTCAATCTCCCTCCTCAAGTCGCGTGTTCGAGACCTGGTCTCGATAGGATCCCTGACAAACGGTTGTGCTTTTGCAGGGACAGCTGGATATAGCGGAGGTGGATCAGCTCATCCACTCGCTTCATATTCTGGTAACAGAAGTGGAGGGCGCGAAGGAGGGGCTGTTGCTATTACCAAGTTATTGTCTTTTTTGTCTAAAAACATTGTCTTCGAATTTTTAATTCTCTGCTCCCTGAGATTTGCTTCCTCAAGCCACCTATGGGCCTGAGGAACTCCTAATTGTCTTTGCTTTTTTAGTTGACCTTTCGCGTCTATTTTTGACTGTTTTACAAGTTTCATAAGTGCAAGTTTATCTAAATTACCCTCAAATTTATACTTATCAACCCATTTGGTGTAGTACTTAACATTATCTGCACGCTGTAATTGCATATACTTTTCGTCTTCAGTTAGGGGCGTGTCCCGGGAACTTTTTGTGCATTGATTTCCCATTGCTGTTTTAGCTAAGCTGTAAATTGTTACGTAACCCTTTCTATCACATGGTACCACAAATCTATACCTTTTCACAGTTTATCTAGAATAACTGCCTACCTATTCTGTTTCCCTGATCTATGACAAAAACAGTAACCCCTTTTTCTGTCTCTGATCTACACATGCAAATCTTCCTGATAAAAAACAGTTCTGTACTTAGTCCCTGATCTTAAAACAGAAATAAGGTAATTCCTTCTTACCTGACCCTCCGTGAGTTGATCCACCGGATCGTTGACTCGTCCTCCAATCCCAGATCAGAAACAGTGGCTGGCCTCTTTCGAACAACAATTCAGTCGGAGGTCTTTCAAAACAGAAGAGCCAATTTGGCCTCTTCTCCGTACGGATGCATGCCACCGGGCCCAATTCTGACCTAGGCCTAGAGCGAGAGGTACTTTCCGGTCCGAAGGACCAATCTGTCAAAGGAAAAATATACTTTAAAAATGATCAAAACATGGTAGGTTCAGGTTAAGGTACTTTAATCTTGCAGCAAGGAGACAAAAACGTGCTAATACAGAGTTTGTCTAACCAGAAACAGGAAATACTTTCATTTTTATACATTCTCAAATTAATCAAGTCCTACCATGCTGACGTTAACAGATTACCACCTTTTTCATCATCATCTGCTGACCATCTTTCCCATGAATTTCTGCTGATTTATCAATTTTTATGTGAAACTTCCTGAGGAAAACAACATGGCCTTGGTTACTCTCAGTTAGATACATGTTATGTTACATTCAAGATACTACAGCTAAATCAAGCACAATGCTAGCAGTTCATTTCTCTAATAATCCTTTGTCTACTTTATCTCTAAATTACTACAGCTGCAGAGGTTCCCATCCTCTGGACAGAGCTGTTTGTCTGAAATCATTACATTTATAACATAAGGCATTGTTCGTTCATTCACTTCTGACCTAGCAGATAAACACCTGCTTCTCAAGTACATTTCCACAAGGCATAAACAAAAATATTGCTGTGCTAGCAGTTACTAGGTCAGAGGGCAACTTGCAAGTTTCAGGAAGCATACTGCAGTTTTCAAAAAGCATCTTTTTCAGTCTCATATGAAACTCAATTTGTATAAAACAGTGCATGACAAATAGAATGAAAAGCGCATTAAAATACTTGATTATTAATTTGGCATTAAGCATACACACATTAATACATAGTTTTCTAACACTTACTGAGGCTGGTAAGGGAGTTTTTTGCATCCTGGGATTTTCCTCTTTTCTGCAACAATTTCTTCCTTTTATTGTATAGTTTGTTTATGACAGGGGACCACCAGATTGGCTCCCTTTTTTTTGGAGGAGAGCGTCTTGGTTCAATTTGGGATGGCACGATTAATGCACGAGTGGATGTGCTCGTACAGTGCTTTAGTGTAGGATTCGGCAGTCGAACTTTCAGTTCCTGTTTGCATGGGTGTCATGAAGTTTGTCACTTCTCACTTGAATAGCATAAAGTTGGCCTTGGAGAAGCTTTTTACAGATGTTTCCTTACTGGGGGGTGGAGGTGAGATGTGGATGTCAAAGGTGATTAGCTTATGGTCAGACCTAACCAATGAGGGGGTGACCACTGGTGTGGAGCAGTGGTTGAAGATGTCTCAATGCCAGGAACCTATACAAGAAACTCCACTCCCTGCAAGCACTGCTCACCTTGGAGAATACAAATGTCTGTGAATTTACCAATATATGGTTTAAACCCTTGGTGAGCACCCCGACAGTCCAAGGATACAATGCCTTCCACCCATTTAGACCAGCTACTGCACAGGCAGGGACTAAATCTGACTGATCTAAAAGGCTGGTCAAACAGGACAACATGCTTCATGCATGGACATTTGCCATGTCCAAACTGCCATAGGCAGAGCCTAATATCATAACATATTATATCATATTCCTGCAAGCTGTACTTCACTCTCTATGAAACAAGAAGCCTATAACTCATACTTAGACTTACTGGAGACACTTACAGTTCAAATTATTATCTTCATAAAAAATCAGTGCTGTGACCCCAGCAAACCCTTTAACAGTTAGGAACTACTCTAAGGCAAACTACCTATTATGAAAGGATTACCTAACAAAATTTCAAGCCCCTCCAATTCTGGAGAGCACAGCTGCCTATGCAGAATTGATTAAAAAAACTGCAGAATCATGCTAATAGATGCATAGATATAGTTGTGCTTACCAAAATCAAGCCCAGAACAAACTAAAAAAAAAAATAAACCACGCTGGCTTAATATAAACATAAATAGATTGCACAACAAAAGAAAAAAGGCATAACTAAAATTAAGCCAACACACAGCAGAATAAAAACTCTCTCCTCAAGCTAAATAAACAACCAAGATAACAAATTAAGTCTGTCAAAGACAATTTTGAGGTAAATGCATTCCAAGCCAATGACAACTACATTCCGTACTACATACATTTCCTTAGCCATGTCTGAAACCTCAAAGACAGTATACAACAGTGCACAGACCTGATTGTTAGTGGAGCCACTTACATGGAGCTGGAAGACATAGCAAATCTGCTGACCAACAAATTCAGCTCCAATTTTATCCACTCTCCCAAACCTCAGCCAACCTAATGCTACCATCAAACCTATCCCCCCAACTATCACTAGGTAATAGATCTTAAATGCAGTATTTAAGAACACCACACTGACAGACCTTGATAATATGTCAGGATGCCTCCTAAATAGCCTGAAGCATGACCTATCTCGGACTCTTGACTCAATATTTAGCCATATCTCTCAAACAGGCTTTCGGTCCTGTGAATGAAGGACTCTAACTGTCATTCCTCTGCCCAAGGGCAGTTCATCAATGGACCCTGGGAATTACAGACCCTAAGTCTGACTATTTTAATATTTAAAGCCATGGAAAGAATTATCATGGATATGATTAATAATGACATAGAAAGCCTTCAGACACTTAATCCAGTCCAGTTGATTTCTTCAAAGGCAGATCATGCCTACTCAACCTGGTATACTTCTTTGAAAAGGTCACAAGGCAATGGATGAAGGCAAAATATTGCATACTGCCTACCTTGACCTGGGTAAGTCATTTGATATAATGTCCTACATGGTTATTACAAACAATCTCATGGAGTTAGGCATTAGCCAGTGTGCTATGCTCTGGATAGCCAACTGGCTTTCAGATAGGGCCCATGAAATTAGGACTGGGGAGACCACCTCCACAAAGAGGCTGTTCATTAGCAGAGTCCCTCAGGGCTCTGTGCGGGGGCCACTCCTTTTTGGCATTTACTTCTCAGAGGTCAAACCAATGTCAAAGGCCTCTGGCTGACTATGCTTGCAGATGACTGCAAATAAGGAGCTGTCATAGAATCCCCCCAAGACTAACATTATACAGGAAGGATTAACACAGACAAATAACTAGTGTCAAAGCCATGACTTAAAACTCAATGCTAAGAAATGCATAATAGTACCCGTTGGGAAGTTGGCCACCCTAATACACCACTTCATTGGTAACACACCCCTAAGATGGGACTCAGTAATCAGGAATTGGGGGATATATGTGGATACTAACCTAGCATTTCACCAACATGCATTTAAGTTAGTAAGGAAATCATTCTATGTTGCTCAACTTATAAGCAAGAGCATGGCATATAGGCCCAAGGAGGTCATTGTTCCTCTGGATTTGTCCCTTATCAAATCCATCATTGAGTACAATGCCCCTTCAGCATTTACTTTACCAGGTACATGCAGCAACTGGAATGTCCACAGAGGTTCCCCACAAAAAGAATACCAGGTGTAAACAATATGTTCTATTCTGATTGCCTTAAAGCCCAATCTCTATATTCAATTTCCTACAGACTGTTGAGAAGTGATCTGTGCCTGGCATACTTGGCATCCTTGGATCCTGCTCAGATGAACCTTTTGCACATCAGCAAAACCAACATTTAAACTGCTTGATCTAGGGACTTGAACCTTGCTTGTGACATAAGTAGGATATGTTGAAAGGACAGGTATGTGTCTCACTGAATTTCCCTCTTCTGGCACAGGCTTTCCATCCATGTAAATCAGAGATATTCCCTAACCCTGGTAAACCAAACAAAATAAGCTATAGGAAACACAAATCCAAGGCTGACAGTATAGGATAAAATTGAATAAAGTAAGCACACGCTTTCGGAGGGCTCAATGGCAGTCCTTCTTCAGACAAAAAAGTTAAAAAAATTTTTAACTAACAAACACATTTATATGCAAATTAATTATGCTAATTAAATACTTTCAAACTAGCAAATCACATAACCCCGTTAAAGGGGTATATTCATACTACTGACACCAACAATCAAACTAAATACTTTAATCTTAAAAGATATGTAGTGTAAAAATCTTAGATCTTTATGCACCATAAATAAAACCTAACACAAAAGGAAAAATGTAACCTTAAATGATTAAAAATCTGAATAGACTTCACATTAAAACTATAAACTTAAAAACAACCCACCCGTATTATCTTTTCAGCGAGAAGTTCTTTAAAATACAACTAATAGACACATAATCGTTTAATCCCGGGTACATGTAGGCAGCTGTATGAATTTGCCAGAAAAGTTCACAGATTTACAAAAGATTTTGCCAAGGACCACCTCTAACATCACAATCAATTTTCTTCAAAACAGTGAACTTAAAGAAATGGTCAGAAAAATAGCCAATGTGTCTAGCAAGAACATTGTTGCATTCACCTCTAGCTATAGCATATGTGTGCTCATAGATGCGCTGCCTAATTTTTCTTTCAGTTTTACTGATATAAAATGCAGTGCATCTCTGACAGGTAGCCACATAAACAACGCCCCTGGTCTCACAGTTGAATTTACCATTGATTTTATAAACCTGATCTCTCAGCCTAATCGTAGCATCTGTGCACACGTGTTTACACTGCCTACATGACCCGCATTTAGTCATGCCTACTTTGTGAACTCCTAAAGTTTTAGGTTTGATCTCCAGCAATGATTTCAAGTTTTGTCCTCTCCTGAAAGTAACTTTAGGGCTATCACTGAACTTATTAAATAAGTGGGGGTCTTCGATGACCAAGGACCAATTCTTTTTTAGCACTTTCAAAATAGACAAATGGTCTAAACTGAAAGTGGGTTGTTTTTAAGTTTATAGGTTTAATGTGAAGTCTATTTGGATTTTTAATCATTTAAGGTCCATTTTTCCTTTTGTGTTAGGTTTTATTTATGGTGCATAAAGATCTAAGATTTTTACACTACATATCTTTTAAGATGAAAGTATTTAGTTTGATTGTTGGTGTCAGTAGTATGAATATACCCCTTTAACGGGGTTATGTGATTTGCTAGTTTAAAAGTATTTAATTAGCATAATTAATTCACATATAAATGTGTTTGTTAGTTAAAAAAATTTTAACTTTTTTGCCTGAAGAAGGAGTGCCATTGAGCCCTCCGAAAGCGTGTGCTTACTTTATTAAATTTTATCCTATACCGTCAGCCTTGGATTTGTGTTTCCTATAGCTCATTTTGTTTGGTTTACCTGGTTTGTCGTTTCGTTTTAGTGCTTTTTCGTTTACTTAGTTCGTGTATAGCACTATGAGCAGTATGGAAGCATCTCCTCAAGGCTCTTTATTTACACAATCGGAATGTCAGGGTGGGCATTTCGTCATTAACCAGCCATCCACTCGTGAGTCGAATGTTGACGGTAATTTAACGGCTCTTTTGAAGATGATCATGGGCCATATAAATAATCTTACACAGCGGTTTGACACTTTCCAGCTGTTTGGTTCTCAAACTGGCACCAGCACTTCACAGGCTCAACGTTCCGGTTCTGAATTATCTACGCTTCCACCGGGACAGCAACCACCTATAATTAACAGCACTAATACTCGGTTAACTGGCAACAATGCAAATAGCAACTGTGGTTCTCATTTACTTGGCTTGCAGGCGGGTCAAGGAACTTCATCTTTAAGGGCAAATAACCGGTTTATAACAATGTGTCTGAACAAGGTATGATTCAGTCTACCCCTACCATCTGTGGTTTTTTGAGCAACATTGATTTCTTTGAAAAGGAGAACATCGATGCAAACGACACACCCACGTCTAGTAACATTGAACCAACTGTAAGTAACATTTTACAGCTTATCAACACCTTTGATTTAAAACTGTTCAAATGTAGAAAACTTCAATTGGAAATATCATATTTCCAACAATGATTGGCTAAACAAGTGGTTCCTAAAGGGCTTCGACAGTGGCGATTCCCTGTAGGACTTATCGAGGGGTCACAGTTTCATAATGATCTCCTCACATTATTTGATAAGCAGGCTTTTGAATTTATCAATATGTTAATTTTACAGTATAACAAGGAGGCTGAAGCCCTTCAAAAGACTTGGAAGCTCTTGAACACCAAATCAAAGGTGATATTGACTTTTAAGATACAAATACGAATATTTTCGTATTTTAACAGTATTGAGGCTGCAATGCGTAAACTGGTCAGTGCTAAGAAGAAAAAGATCGACAGGGACGTCCACAAATATGCAAACAAAAAAGCTTATCCACGTCCCCCCCCCCCCCATTTTAAATCAACTAATGAATTTAGGCAAGTTGTGGACTTGAGTGGACACTCATTAAACTTAGACAACCAGGAGGGGGATGCGGCTGGTAATCAGAATGAAGAATTGCAACCTCTCTGCCGTAGTGAGCGTCTTATTAATAGTACCAACAACAATGGTCATGGTGTGGCCACTTGTGAACAACAGTCGCCATCTTCTTCAAATGCAAATAGTCAGAATAACTTGCCCCAAGGGGGGTTTCCTAGGAACAACAAAACCAAGCAGAGGAACATGCAAGCAAGGAACAATTTTGGCAATTCCAGGAGCAGGAGAAACCCGAGGAGGATATAGTTAATGCAAAACACGACCCTGTGATTATGGTTGACTCTAGAGGAGATTTTAAGATATACAACTACACTAGTTTTGTCATTAGTGAGGGTATGGTAGATTTCTTTTCAAAGGGATTATCCTTTGTGCCTGATTCCCCTTTTGATGTTGTCAAAACAATTGTTGACTTGAAATTGTTCGTGAGGAAACTTAATTTAAACATCTTAATGCATGAGAAACATTCTGCAAGTAGTAGTAGTGGTAACCTTACAATTTCCAGTGTTTTTAACCCCCCTTTGCATGAGGCTCTATGCTGAGAAAATGTGTGAGCTTGATTTTAGGGTTTTGGCTCAGAACAATCCTAATTCACATAAACATAAGTTGAACATCACAAAACTTGAGCGTGATTTCATTTTAACACTGCAGAACTCTCATGTTAGGGTCATGAAACTAGACAAGGGGGGAGGTCTGGTCTTTATGGATCATTATCTATATGTTGAGAAAATGTTTAACATGTTAGACACAGAATTTTATACTTTAGTTGCTATCAATGAAGTATACCAAGCCTATTCTAGGATAAGAGTCATTATTGAGGATTTATTTTTGGAAAGGGTCATTGACATTGACCGTTACCATTACTTGACGGTGGTGGCCCCTAAGCTCCCCATCCTGTTTGGTATTCCTAAGATCCACAAATCCATTAGAGACCCACCTTTTCGCCCGATTGTTGATGGTCGTGGGTCCATTACTTACGCATGTGCCAAGCTGGTGGATACTATTTTGAAAACGTTGTTAGAACTTGAGTCCCAAATCTGTAAAGACTCTTGGAGTTTTTTACATGATATAGGGACTATTCCTTTTTGTAGTGGGTAGTGGTTTTTAACTATCGATATTAAAGACCTATACATCGTTTTCCCCCAACAGCTTGGTACACAGTGGGTATGTGAATTCCTTAGGAACAAAATGGTTAGCAACAACAATGTTTACTTGGTTGAAACTTTATTAGAAATTGTATTGAATTTCAACTTTATGCTGTTTGAAGGTAACATTTACTTGCAGCGATCAGGGATAGCAATGGGTTCACCGTGTGGGGGCAGTTTTGCCAACTGCGTGTTGGCATATTGGGAAAAGACATTCCTTTTTCCTGATATTGTATTCAATGATTGTGTTGCCTGGTACACTAGGTATCAGGACGACATGTTTATACTGTGGAAGGCTGATCCCTCTTTGGTTCCTTCTTTTATAGAAAGGATTTCTAACATGACCGTTTTTTTTAGAATTTACTCACAATTTACAGGAATGGCGTATTAGTTTCCTAGATATTTTGTTGATTAAGGATCCTGTCAATCAGAGCCTTAAGAGTGTGATCTATAGGAAACCTACTTACTCTAACGCATTCCTTTGTTACACTAGTAGCCATCCTAAACATCAGAAAAGAGCGGTCGTAAAAGGTCAGATGGTTAGGGCCGCTAGGATGGTTTCGGATTATGAAGATTTTTTAGTTGAATGTGAGCGCTTAACTGGCATGTTTACCACTAGAGGGTATCCCCTAGGTCTTGTCCTTGATATAAAATCTGAAGTCATTAATAAAAGGAGTTTAGGTTTTTATAAACCAATTATGTCTATTGTAAGACATGCCTCACACGGTGATGACAGTTTAGGGAATACTGTCTTACCCATGAATCAAACAGCCTCTTTTGCTACCAGATTTTTGTGCACTTTCAGTTTAGACCATTTGTCTATTTTGAAAGTGCTAAAAAAGAATTGGTCCTTGGTCATTGAAGACCCCCACTTAATTAATAAGTTCGGTGATAGCCCTAAAGTTACTTTCAGGAGAGGACAAAACTTGAAATCATTGTTGGAGGTTAAACCTAAAACTTTAGGAGTTCACAAAGTAGGCATGACTAAATGCGGGTCATGTAGGCAGTGTAAACACGTGTGCACAGATGCTACGATTAGGTTGAGAGATCAGGTTTATAAAATCAATGGTAAATTCAACTGTTAGACCAGGGGCATTGTTTATGTACTACCTGTCAGAGATGCACTGCATTTTATATTGGTAAAGCCGAAAGAAAAATTAGGCAGCGCATCTATGAGCACACATATGCTATAGCTAGAGGTGAACACAACAATGCTCTTGCTAGACACGTTGGCTATTTTTCTGACCATTTCTTTAAGTTCACTGTTTTGAAGAAAATTGATTGTGATGTTAGAGGTGGTCCTTGGCAAAATCTTTTGTAAATCTGTGAACTTTTCTGGCAAATTCATACAGCTGCCTACATGTACCCAGGATTAAACGATTATGTGTCTATTAGTTGTATTTTAAAGAACTTCTCGCTGAAAAGATAATATGGGTGGGTTGTTTTTAAGTGTATAGGTTTAATGTGAAGTCTATTTGGATTTTTAATCATTTAAGGTCCATTTTTCCTTTTGTGTTAGGTTTTATTTATGGTGCATAAAGATCTAAGATTTTTACACTACATATCTTTTAAGATGAAAGTATTTAGTTTGATTGTTGGTGTCAGTAGTATGAATATACCCCTTTAACGGGGTTATGTGATTTGCTAGTTTAAAAGTATTTAATTAGCATAATTAATTCACATATAAATGTGTTTGTTAGTTAAAAAAATTTTAACTTTTTTGTCTGAAGAAGGAGTGCCATTGAGCTCTCCGAAAGCGTGTGCTTACTTTATTAAATTTTATCCTATACCGTCAGCCTTGGATTTGTGTTTCCTATAGCTCATTTTGTTTGGTTTACCTGGTTTGTCGTTTCGTTTTAGTGCTTTTTGGTTTACTTAGTTCGTGTATAGCACTATGAGCAGTATGGAAGCATCTCCTCAAGGCTCTTTATTTACACAATCGGAATGTCAGGGTGGGCATTTCGTCATTAACCAGCCATCCACTCATGAGTCGAATGTTGACGGTAATTTAACGGCTCTTTTGAAGATGATCATGGGCCATATAAATAATCTTACACAGCGGTTTGACACTTTCCAGCTGTTTGGTTCTCAAACTGGCACCAGCACTTCACAGGCTCAACTTTCCGGTTCTGAATTATCTACGCTTCCACCGGGACAGCAACCACCTATAATTAACAGCACTAATACTCGGTTAACTGGCAACAATGCAAATAGCAACTGTGGTTCTCATTTACTTGGCTTGTAGGCGAGTCAAGGAACTTCATCTTTAAGGGCAAACAACCGGTTTATAACAATGTGTCTGAACAAGGTATGATTCAGTCTACCCCTACCATCTGTGGTTTTTTGAGCAACGTTGATTTCTTTGAAAAGGAGAACATTGATGCAAACGACACACCCACGTCTAGTAACATTGAACCAACTGTAAGTAACATTTTACAGCTTATCAACACCTTTGATTTAAAACTGTTCAAATGTAGAAAACTTCAATTGGAAATATCATATTTCCAACAATGATTGGCTAAACAAGTGGTTCCTAAAGGGCTTCGACAGTGGCGATTCCCTGTAGGACTTATCGAGGGGTCACAGTTTCATAATGATCTCCTCACATTATTTGATAAGCAGGCTTTTGAATTTATCAATATGTTAATTTTACAGTATAACAAGGAGGCTGAAGCCCTTCAAAAAGACTTGGAAGCTCTTGAACACCAAATCAAAGGTGATATTGACTTTTTAAGATACAAATACGAATATTTTCGTATTTTAACAGTATTGAGGCTACAATGCGTAAACTGGTCAGTGCTAAGAAGAAAAAGATCGACAGGGACGTCCACAAATATGCAAACAAAAAAGCTTATCCACGTCCCCCCCCCCCCATTTTTAAATCAACTAATGAATTTAGGCAAGTTGTGGACTTGAGTGGACACTCATTAAACTTAGACAACCAGGAGGGGGATGCGGCTGGTAATCAGAATGAAGAATTGCAACCTCTCTGCCGTAGTGAGCGTCTTATTAATAGTACCAACAACAATGGTCATGGTGTGGCCACTTGTGAACAACAGTCGCCATCTTCTTCAAATGCAAATAGTCAGAATAACTTGCCCCAAGGGGGTTTTCCCAGGAACAACAAAACCAAGCAGAGGAACATGCAAGCAAGGAACAATTTTGGCAATTCCAGGAGCAGGAGAAACCCGAGGAGGATATAGTTAATGCAAAACACGACCCTGTGATTATGGTTGACTCTAGAGGAGATTTTAAGATATACAACTACACTAGTTTTGTCATTAGTGAGGGTATGGTAGATTTCTTTTCAAAGGGATTATCCTTTGTGCCTGATTCCCCTTTTGATGTTGTCAAAACAATTGTTGACTTGAAATTGTTCGTGAGGAAACTTAATTTAAACATCTTAATGCATGAGAAACATTCTGCAAGTAGTAGTAGTGGTAACCTTACAATTTCCAGTGTTTTTAACCCCCCTTTGCATGAGGCTCTATGCTGTTTTGAGAAAATGTGTGAGCTTGATTTTAGGGCTTTGGCTCAGAACAATCCTAATTCACATAAACATAAGTTGAACATCACAAAACTTGAGCGTGATTTCATTTTAACACTGCAGAACTCTCATGTTAGGGTCATGAAACTAGACAAGGGGGGAGGTCTGGTCTTTATGGATCATTATCTATATGTTGAGAAAATGTTTAACATGTTAGACACAGAATTTTATACTTTAGTTGCTATCAATGAAGTATACCAAGCCTATTCTAGGATAAGAGTCATTATTGAGGATTTATTTTTGGAAAGGGTCATTGACATTGACCGTTACCATTACTTGACGGTGGTGGCCCCTAAGCTCCCCATCCTGTTTGGTATTCCTAAGATCCACAAATCCATTAGAGACCCACCTTTTCGCCCGATTGTTGATGGTCGTGGGTCCATTACTTACGCATGTGCCAAGCTGGTGGATACTATTTTGAAAACGTTGTTAGAACTTGAGTCCCAAATCTGTAAAGACTCTTGGAGTTTTTTACATGATATAGGGACTATTCCTTTTTGTAGTGGGTAGTGTTTTTTAACTATCGATATTAAAGACCTATACACCGTTTTCCTCCAACAGCTTGGTACACAGTGGGTATGTGAATTCCTTAGGAACAAAATGGTTAGCAACAACAATGTTTACTTGGTTGAAACTTTATTAGAAATTGTATTGAATTTCAACTTTATGCTGTTTGAAGGTAACATTTACTTGCAGCGATCAGGGATAGCAATGAGTTCACCGTGTGGGGGCAGTTTTGCCAACTGCGTGTTGGCATATTGGGAAAAGACATTCCTTTTTCCTGATATTGTATTCAATGATTGTGTTGCCTGGTACACTAGGTATCAGGACGACATGTTTATACTGTGGAACGCTGATCCCTCTTTGGTTCCTTCTTTTATAGAAAGGATTTCTAACATGACCGTTTTTTTTAGAATTTACTCACAATTTACAGGAATGGCGTATTAGTTTCCTAGATATTTTGTTGATTAAGGATCCTGTCAGTCAGAGACTTAAGAGTGTGATCTATAGGAAACCTACTTACTCTAACGCATTCCTTTGTTACACTAGTAGCCATCCTAAACATCAGAAAAGAGCGGTCGTAAAAGGTCAGATGGTTAGGGCCGCTAGGATGGTTTCGGATTATGAAGATTTTTTAGTTGAATGTGAGCGCTTAACTGGCATGTTTACCACTAGAGGGTATCCCCTAGGTCTTGTCCTTGATATAAAATCTGAAGTCATTAATAAAAGGAGTTTAGGTTTTTATAAACCAATTATGTCTATTGTAAGACATGCCTCACACGGTGATGACAGTTTAGGGAATACTGTCTTACCCATGAATCAAACAGCCTCTTTTGCTACCAGATTTTTGTGCACTTTCAGTTTAGACCATTTGTCTATTTTGAAAGTGCTAAAAAAGAATTGATCCTTGGTCATTGAAGACCCCCACTTAATTAATAAGTTCGGTGATAACCCTAAAGTTGCTTTCAGGAGAGGACAAAACTTGAAATCATTGCTGGAGGTTAAACCTAAAACTTTAGGAGTTCACAAAGTAGGCATGACTAAATGCGGGTCATGTAGGCAGTGTAAACACTTGTGCACAGATGCTACGATTAGGTTGAGAGATCAGGTTTATAAAATCAATGGTAAATTCAACTGTTAGACCAGGGGCATTGTTTATGTGGCTACCTGTCAGAGATGCACTGCATTTTATATCGGTAAAGCCGAAAGAAAAATTAGGCAGCGCATCTATGAGCACACATATGCTATAGCTAGAGGTGAACACAACAATGCTCTTGCTAGACACGTTGGCTATTTTTCTGACCATTTCTTTAAGTTCACTGTTTTGAAGAAAATTGATTGTGATGTTAGAGGTGGTCCTTGGCAAAATCTTTTGTAAATCTGTGAACTTTTCTGGCAAATTCATACAGCTGCCTACATGTACCCGGGATTAAACGATTATGTGTCTATTAGTTGTATTTTAAAGAACTTCTCGCTGAAAAGATAATATGGGTGGGTTGTTTTTAAGTTTATAGGTTTAATGTGAAGTCTATTCGGATTTTTAATCATTTAAGGTTACATTTTTCCTTTTGTGTTAGGTTTTATTTATGGTGCATAAAGATCTAAGATTTTTACACTACATATCTTTTAAGATGAAAGTATTTAGTTTGATTGTTGGTGTCAGTAGTATGAATATACCCCTTTAACGGGGTTATGTGATTTGCTAGTTTGAAAGTATTTGATTAGCATAATTAATTTGCATATAAATGTGTTTGTTAGTTAAAAAATGTTTAACTTTTTTGTCTGAAGAAGGATTGCCATTGAGCCCTCCGAAAGCGTGTCCTTACTTTATTCAATTTTATCCTATACCGTCAGCCTTGGATTTGTGTTTCCTATAGCTCATTTTGTTTGGTTTACCTGGTTTGTCGTTTCGTTTGTTTAGTGCTTTTTGGTTTACTATATTCCCTAACCCTATTCAAGTGCAACTTATCATAGGATCATAGGAGGTTACTAGGTTAATGACTCTAGGGCCTTTACAAGCCTAGCCACGTTTTACCCTTATTTCCATGATCAGCACCTATCACCCCTGTCCAAGAGAGTCATAGGTAGAACCCCTGGGGTGAATTTACAGTTACCCATCAAATCGGCCAGATTGCATTTGAAGAGGGACAAGGAGATGTTCTGCTTGACATGAAGTGGGAGTCTGTTCCAAAGGTGTGGTAACCTCTGGGAGACAAATCTGTCCCTACCAGGTTAAGACCATTAGAGGGAGTGACCCGTGTACCATGGACTTATGGATATGCAGCATTTCTAATAAAGCATGGTCAAAGATTGCCTTATATGCAAAGCAGAGATCACCTCTGAGTAGTCTGTATGAAATAGAATAAAGTGACATGGATTTCAGATGATCCTCATAGGACAAATGCTGAAGACCTTGAATTCTCCTTATAAGGAACATGGTCTCTCCAATTGCTGCAGGTGCTTGGAAAGGTATATACCAAAAGGGGCATTGTACTCAATTATTGGCCTGATGAGGGAAGAGTACAACGAGGTTATAACTTCTTTTTTTCTAGAGGCAATATCCTTACTTATGAGATGAGCAATATAGAATGCCCTTCTTACCACTGTGGAGACATGGTGATCGAAGGTAAGGTTGCTGTCAACCTGTGTGCCCAGGTCTCCCACCACTGAGTGCATACTTAGGGTATTCTTGTTGATGTGGTAGTTAGAAAGAGCATCACTCTTACTGAAAGGGATAATAATATATTTTTTGCATTGAGTTTAAGGCCATGACTTTGACACCAGTCATTTGTTTGTGTAAAACCCTCTTGTAGGATGTTGACATAATTTGGAGATTCTATGACTACTCCCACTTTGCAATCATCAGCAAACTTTGTCAGCCACAGACCTTTAGTTTTGGCTTGCACTTCGGAGAAATAGATTCCAAACATTAGAGGTCCCAGGACTGATCCTTGTGGAGCACCACCAGTTATAGGTCCGCTGTTATAGGTGGATTCCCCTATTTTGATGATATGGGTTCTATCAGTGAGCCAGTTAGTGACTTATCTAATGATATACAGGTTGATATCTAGCTGGGTGAGTGTGTTAATTATGCCTGAGTGGGGGACAGTGTCAAATGCATTGGCTAAGTCTAGGTAGGCTGTATGCAAATATTTCCCCTCATCAAGGGCCTTGGCGACTGTCTCGAAGAAGTCCACCAGGTTTAACAGACATGATCTATCTTTGACAAATCCAGATTGAGTAGGGTCAAGTGTTTGGAGGTTACGAATATCTTTGTTGATATGGTCCGTATTTATTCTCTCCACAGCCTTGCAGATAAGGCTAGTCAGCCTAATAGGGCTATAGTTCCTGGGGTCAATGGAAGCACCACCTTTGTCCAAGGGGATAATGGTGGCCTTTTTCCATTCAGCTGTGATGAAGCCAGTGCTTAGACTATGATTGAAAAGAGTACCCAATGGTGTTGCTAATTCTTGTTTGAGCCCATGTATGATGCAGCCTGGAATGTTATCAACCTGCTCTTTAGAGATACAAGGTAGAGGACAGGTGGTAGGGATGTCTTGGGGTGGCGGGGACAGGGGAGTGAAGTTTTCACAGAACCTGTTCACTAACGGGTTAGCAATGTCCAGAAGCTCAGTATATGTGGTTTCATTAACTACCAGTTTGGTACAAATCTGGGCCTTTCCTTTTAAGTTACTGACGTAACTAAAGAATGCCTTATGGAGCTAATTTAGATTTGTAGTTAGCTTTGGAGGACTTCACAAAAAGTCTTATTTGCTTATTTAAGCTGAGGAGGGAGTGTTTCCAATGTAGGGCTTGCTCCCTCTTACTCTTAGACAGCAATTTCATCCTGTAAAGCCTGTTAATGTCAGTTGTCCAGCAGACAGGTTTGCTCTTCCTTGAGGAGCTTGTTTTGATCCTATCAGGTACGGCCAAGTCAATACAGTTGTTCAGGTGTTTGTATAAGGCATTTGTGTAGAACTTGACTTAGTTGCCAGTTCCATTTGAGCGGGGAGGTGAAGTGAAGCTATTTAAAGCATCCCATAAGAGGTAATTATCTGCTTTGGAGAAGTTTTTTAGTTTAGTTGCTGCTGTCTAGTAGTTGCTTTCCCCAGTCAATGGAAGGGTAGTTAAAGTTGCCCAAAACCATGGTGTTTGAATGTATCTTGATAGACTCAAGTAGATCCAAACAGGCAAGAGTGGGTGTCCTGAGGGGATCCTGTAACTGGCAATGACTTGAATAGGTGTCCTACCAACAGTTAATTGCACCTGACGTATCTCCAAGGAATCATGCTGTCTAACCAATCTGGAGGTGTATTTATCTTTAATGAATATTGACATACCACCTCCTTTACTTTTCATACCATCAATTTGTGGTCTGAACATGTGGAAGGAGGTGTAGCCTGTTATGGCTAGGGTACTCTCCACAGCCTTAAACTGAATGCACTTTCATGTTAAGACTCATAGCATTTAGCAGCAAGACCTTGAGGTTGTTCTTAGATGGACTTCTTATATTGTGAATTCTGTCCTTGAGACACTGCCTAAAAAGGCACTATAGGGGTGGCAAGAGCCTTGGCCAGTAGCCAAAATCCCAGTGTTGACAGATGAAGACCATCTCTGGCAAAGCATTGAGGTCTGTCAATCATGTCATCCCAGGCTGACAGATACTATATTCCCTTGGAATGACATCAGAAACTAAGACAATTATTGAAGTCAATCATTTTTGGTTTGTATTGAGGCATCATCCTAGGTGAAGGTAAAACGCTGTTTAAGGGTAGGGACATTCCAGCTTGAGACACATAGTCCAAGAGTACAATCATGTCTCTCTTCATATAGTCCAGAGAGGTACGTCTCAAGTCATTCACACCAACATGGATAAGTGAGTGGAAATGGGAAATCCCAGGTCTAGCACCTATGCCTCTAATGTACAGAAGCACTCTGTAAATCATATTCTAGCAGGCATTAACCTGCATTATATATAGCTAGATATAGATATAGATATGTAAAGAGGTTTACTATTAAAATGTCGAATGGAAAAATATTTTCCATTCGACACACCAAAAAAAAAAAAAAAAAGAAAGTCAAAATGTACAACATGGCACTATGTCGAATCAGCCGAACAAATTCAGCAGATTGGACATTGCTGCAGAACAGATTACGTAATATCCATACAGGAGCTCAGGTAAAAGAAACTCCTATACCTAACATCACATTTTTGCAGGCGGGCAAGCCCCCTGCTAACTATATATTCCAACTCTGAGGAAAAGGATAAATTTCCCACACAGCACTGTACTGTGATCTCTGTACAGTACTTTGAGTTTATATTAGCGAATGCACTGTGCATTTGCTGATATAAACTTTCAAACACAGAGATTTCAGCAAGATGGAAATTCAAACATCCATGTTTCGAGTATTCATCTGCAAAGATTCTCTTTTCCACCTTTTGATAGTAAAACTAAAAACTACAGGCTAAAACACACAAGTGTACTAGCTTTTGATAGCATTTAATCGAAAAGCAAAGCATTTATTGTGTTTTCTGTTCTGTCTGTGAAAAAAAAACTTGAAAAAAACAAAAAAAATTCTTGTTCTCCTAACTTTCCTGGCTAGTTTGTTCCAGTGATCAGATTTTGCTGATCCCTGGGCTTTGTCTTGGTTCCTGTACTTCTCCATTTTCTTGGTTTGGTCAGGGGGAAGTTTCTTTACTCACCAGTGGGAGTGGGGAGAACTGAGCTGCCTGTTTGTCCTCAGAGGAGTGGTTTAAGACAGTAACTTGTAGTTCAGTGGCCATTTTGGGTCATTTCCTGCCTTTTCCAGCCCCCTGCTATAAAGCACGCTTTGGCAGGCTTTTCTGGCTGTAGAGAACTCAGCACAGCTCCTCGTGGTATCCAGCAGAGTTCCTAGAGCAGCAGAGAAAGGAAAAAGCAACTTTCCAGATTTTAAGTATTTTTTCTTGCATTTTTCGACCATTTGTGTTATTTGACGACTGTTTCTGTCTATTTTATAGTGGTATTACCTGTTTTTCCTGTTTTTATAAGCTTTAAATGTTGGTTGCACTTCTTAGTTTAAGTTTGCTTAAAAGTTAAACTACATGCTAATACACTCAAGTGTACTAGCTTTTGATAGCATTTAATCAAAAAGCAAAGCATTTATTGTGTTTTCTGTTCTGTCTGTGAAAAAAACTTGAAAAAAACAAAAAAATATTCTTGTTCTCCTAACTTTCCTGGCTAGTTTGTTCCAGTGATCAGATTTTGCTGATCCCTGGGCTTTGTCTTGGTTCCTGTACTTCTCCATTTTCTTTGTTTGGTCAGGGGGAAGTTTCTTTACTCACCAGTGGGAGTGGGGAGTACTGAGCTGCCTGTTTGTCCTCAGAGGAGTGGTTTAAAATAGTAACTTGTAGTTCAGTTGCCATTTTGGGTCATTTCCTGCCTTTTCCAGCCCCCTGCTATAAAGCACGTTTTAGCAGGCTTTTCTGGCTGTAAAGAACTCAGCACAGCTCCTCGTGGTATCCAGCAGAGTTCCTAGAGCAGCAGAGAAAGGAAAAAGCAACTTTCCAGATTTTAAGTATTTTTTCTTGCATTTTTCGACCATTTGTGTTATTCGACGACTGTTTCTGTCTATTTTATAGTGGTATTACCTGTTTTTCCTGTTTTTATAAGCTTTAATTGTTGGTTGCACTTCTTAGTTTAAGTTTGATTAAAAGTTAAACTACAGGCTAATACACTCAAGTGTACTAGCTTTTTATAGCATTTAATCGAAAAGCAAAGCATTTATTGTGTTTTCTCTTCTGTCAGTGAAAAAAATTTGATAAAAAAAAAATATATTCTTGTTCTCCTAACTTTCCTGGCTAGTTTGTTCCAGTGATCAGATTTTGCTGATCCCTGGGCTTTGTCTTGGTTCCTGTACTTCTCCATTTTCTTTGTTTGGTCAGGGGGAAGTTTCTTTACTCACCAGTGGGAGTGGGGAGTACTGAGCTGCCTGTTTCTCCTCAGAGGAGTGGTTTAAGACAGTAACTTGTAGTTCATTGGCCATTTTGGGTCATTTCCTGCCTTTTCCAGCCCCCTGCTATAAAGCATGCTTTGGCGGGTTTTTCTGGCTGAAGAGAACTAGCACAGCTCCTCGTGGTATCCAGCAGAGTTCCTAGAGCAGCAGAGAGCAGAAAAAGCAACTTTTCAGATTTTAAGTATTTTTTCTTGCATTTTTCGACTGTGTTGTTCGATGACTGTTTCTGTCTATTTTATAGTGGTATTACCTGTTTTTCCTGTTTTTATAAGCTTTAATTGTTGGTTGCACTTCAGAGTTTAAGTTTGCTTAAAAGTTAAACTACAGGCTAATACACTCAAGTGTACTAGCTTTTGATAGCATTTAATTGAAAAGCAAAGCATTTATTGTGTTTTCTGTTCTGTCTGTGAAAAAAAACTTGAAAAAACAAAAAAATGTTCTTGTTCTCCTAACTTTCCTGGCTAGTTTGTTCCAGTGATCAGATTTTGCTGATGCCTGGGCTTTGTCTTGGTTCCTGTACTTCTCCATTTTCTTTGTTTGGTCAGGGGGAAGTTTCTTTACTCACCAGTGGGAGTGGGGAGTACTGAGCTGCCTGTTTGTCCTCAGAGGAGTGGTTTAAGACAGTAACTTGTAGTTCAGTGGCCATTTTGGGTCATTTCCTGCCTTTTCCAGCCCCCTTCTATAAAGCATGCTTTGGCAGGCTTTTCCGGCTGTAGAGAACTCAGCACAGCTCCTCGTGGTATCCAGCAGAGTTCCTAGAGCAGCAGAGAAAGGAAAAAGCAACTTTCCAGATTTTAAGCATTTTTTCTTGCATTTTTCGACCATTTGTGTTATTCGATGACTGTTTCTGTCTATTTTATAGTGGTATTACCTGTTTTTCATGTTTTTATAAGCTTTAATTGTTGGTTGCACTTCTTAGTTTAAGTTTGCTTAAAAGTTAAACTACAGGCTAATACACTCAAGTGTACTAGCTTTTGATAGCATTTAATCAAAAAGCAAAGCATTCATTGTGTTTTCTGTTCTGTCTGTGAAAAAAAAACTTGAAAAAAACAAAAAAATATTTTTGTTCTCCTAACTTTCCTGGCTAGTTTGTTCCAGTGATCAGATTTTGCTGATCCCTGGGCTTTGTCTTGGTTCCTGTACTTCTCCATTTTCTTTGTTTGGTCAGGGGGAAGTTTCTTTCCTCACCAGTGGGAGTGGGGAGTACTGAGCTGCCTGTTTGTCCTCAGAGGAGTGGTTTAAGACAGTAACTTGTAGTTCAGTGGCCATTTTGGGTCATTTCCTGCCTTTTCCAGCCCCCTGCTATAAAGCATGCTTTAGCGTGCTTTAGCACGATTTAGCATGGAGTTGCCACTAGAGCAGCATCGGGCAGCGCCGGTTTAACAAAGTTAAATTTTTTCTGGCTCCATAAAGTCTGTTCTTCATTTTTTCCCTTAGAACTGCTCTACTAGTAACCTAAACACTATATCCCTTGACTAAAAAGCGCAGCACTTGTTCCTAAAAGTTTTTTTTTTTTCTCAAAAAAAAAAAAAAAAAGCTCAGCACTTGTCACTTCTATATTATACAAAGTCCCTCACTTGCGAAACCCCCCCAGGAGTACCCACTTCCTTACTAAGTCCTCTCTTATTCAGTCTCATACCTAACTTCTTAATTTTTCTAGCATGTTGAAGGGCCAGATGCTGGCGTCCTCTCCTGCCCAGTTGATGAATCTGGGAATATTGAGGCAATGTTACAATTGCCTCATGTACCTGAACAACCCTCTCCTCCTCCCACATAACACAAATACTTGCGAGAGATGCAGCTATTTAGTCAAACTGGAGGCTGAGCTCTCTCAACTCAGGACTGGCAAGACCAGACAGGAGGAGAAGGCAACTACACACACCACAAAACCAGCCTCACATAATGCTACCACACCACTGAATCAAACACATAAACACACAAAGACATACTCGGAGGCTCTGAGTAAAATTTACCTAAACAGCAGAGGCCTCCAAAGCAGACACCCAAACAACTGCTACCTCAAGACACCCCACAAGCAACACATAAACCACAAAATCAGTGTGCAAAGCAGTCACAGCCCTTAAGGCCAAATACAACACCAAACATACTTGTCATAGGTGACTCCATAGTCAGACACACTGATGTCCCACTCACCAGGCTGAACAAGGAGAGGGTCACAGTAAGCTGCCTATCAGGCGCTAGAATCCGCCACATAACACAAGCACTCGGGTCACTCCACGGAAAGTACAAATATGACACAGTCATTGTCCATGCTGGTGTGAACGACCTGAGACGTACCTCCCTGGACTACATGAAAAGGGACATAGAGGATCTCTCTGATTATGTAGCCCAGGCAGGTATGACCCTGACCCTGAGCGGTATCCTTCCTTCACCAAGAATGATGCCACAATATAGAGAAAAGATGATCAGCTTTAACAATTGGCTTAATGTCTGGTGTCATTCAAAGGGGATCCAGTGTCTGTCTGCCTGGGATGACATGCTTGACAAGCCACGCTGCTTCGCAAGGGACGGCTTGCACCTGTCACCCCTGGGATTCTGGATATTGGCTAAGGCTCTTGCCACCCCCATAGTGCCTTTTTTAGGCAAGGCTCAAATTCTAAACCTACCACCCTAGAAAACAAAAATGGGAAGAAACTGAGGGTAATGCTGCTCAATGCCAGAAGTCTAAATCTCAAAATGCATGCACTCGAGGCCCTTCTCAGTATGGAGAACATTGATGTCTGTGCTGTAACTGAAACCTGGTTCCAGGCTCCTGAGAGCACCCCGGCACTATTAAGTTTTACCTCATATCATGAGTTCCGGCCCCAAAACCTGGACCACACCACAAAAGGAGGGGGTGTATCCATATTCATAAAGGATACCCACACCTCCAGGTTGGTGGTAACGCTTGAAGTATTGGAAACCATCCAGGTGCAACTAACCATAGGCAAAACTGCTCTACAAATTGTAGCATGCTACAGGCCACCCTCTCAAACTCAGGAACCCCACACAGCCTTCCTGAAGACACTGGAGGGTATAAATGTATCTCCAAACACCATCATATTGGGTGACTTCAACTACCTGAATATAGACTGGGAACATTACTCAAGCCCTAACTTTCTAGCCCAATGGTTCCTGGAGTTCATAAATTCAAATGCCATGGAACAGCTAGTCACTGTTCCCACGAGAGGAGAAAATATACTAGATCTCATTATCACAAACATGGGGACAAAATGCTCCACACTGGAAGTATATCCCTCATTGGTGAGATCTGATCATAAACTAATCTCACTAGAAATCCACATCCCCCCACCCCAAACAGAAAAGACCACAGTGCAGAACGTCACTAAAGCAAACTTCACACTACAC
The DNA here is from genome assembly GCF_019279795.1 of Protopterus annectens. NCBI lineage: Eukaryota > Metazoa > Chordata > Ceratodontiformes > Protopteridae > Protopterus > Protopterus annectens. The sequence continues at coordinate 424,088,266 of NC_056740.1, forward strand.
AAGACAGGTGTGGTATCCTTCAAGACCCTGAGCCAGTGGAAACCACAACCCAAGCTGCGGAAGCCCTTACAAATGCCTTCTATGAACACCTCCAGGACTGCATGGATCAGGCAATCCCAAATAAAACCAAGACTCTTTCCACAAAGGGCAAATGTCCAGTCTGGTGGACCCCAGCCATTAACAAACTTTACAATAAGAGGAGAAAGCTATTACAAGATAGAACAAAATCCATAAAAGGGAAGTCACCCCTGATCATTATTAGTAAAAAAATACGAGCACTCATAAAATCAACTAAGGCCAATTTTGAGAGAAAAATTGCCATGGATTTAAAGGACAATCATAAGGCCTTTTTCAGCTATGTTAGGAACCTGGGTGGAAACTCCCAGATATGCTCAGAATTAGTCCAAAATGATACAAAAATCACTGAACCCACAGACATTGCCAACATACTGGCAGAGAGGTTCAGTGCAAACTTCACCCCCCTCTCCCCCCTAAAGGAGAGATAACTATCCCAGTGGAGTGTAGCCTCCCAGACATCTCAAATGCGCAGGTGAAAGCTGCTCTCTCTAAAGCTAAAAACACAGCATCAATGGGACCGGATGGTGTCCCCGGCTGTGTGCTACATGAGCTAAATGAGGAATTAAACCCGCACATAAGGCAGCTGTTTAATCTCAGCCTTACCACAGGATACATGCCCAAGGAGTGGCATATGGCAACTGTGGTCCCACTCCACAAAGGCGGTGCCTCTACGGACCCTGGTATTTACCGCCCCATAAGCTTAACAAGTCTAGTCTGCAAAGCTATGGAGAGGATCATAATGGAGCTCATAAACAAAGATATAGGGGACTTGCAGACATTGGACCCGACCCAGTCTGGCTTCATCAAGGGCAGATCATGCCTTTTGAACTTGGTCGACTTCTTTGAAATAGTCACCAAGGCCATTGATGAGAGAAAGGCAGTCCATACAGCCTACCTTGACCTTGCAAAGGCTTTCGACACAATACCCCACTCGGGTATTGTAGAAAAACTTACCAGCTTAAATGTAAACCCATATGTCACAGGATGGGTTGCAATCTGGCTTAAGGACAGAACCCACAAGGTTAGAGTTGCTGGTGCTATGTCAGACTCCAAGCCGGTCACAAGTGGTGTCCCACAGGGCTCGGTCCTTGGCCCCCTATTGTTCGGCATCTACTTCTCAGAAGTACAGGCCAACATGGGAGGACTTTGGCTGACAAAGTTTGCAGACGACTGCAAACTGGGCGCCATAGTGGAAAGTGTATCGGACACAGATATCCTTCAGAAGGGACTCACGGAAACAGATAGCTGGTGCCAGAGCCATGGCCTGAAGTTAAACGCCAAAAAATGTATAGTCATACCCTTCAGGAAAAACAAGGTAACCCCAAGCTACCATATAGGCGGCAATCCACTAAGCACAGAAGAGGTTATCAGGGACCTGGGGACCCAGGTTGACAGTGGCCTTTCTTTTGACACTCACATTGCTAAAATGGTTAGAAAGACCTTCTACATTGCCCACCTGATCATGAAGGGATTCACATCCAGATCTAGTGAGGTCATTGTTTCCCTGTACTCTTCACTTATCAGACCAATGATCGAGTACAATGCCCCATTCGGGATGTATCTCACCCGACATCTGCAGCAATTGGAGAGACCCCAAAAGTTCCTCACCAAAAGGATAAAGGGACTCCAAAATCTGTCATTTGCTGCCAGATTGAAGAAACTCCAGCTCTATTCAGTCGCATACCATCTGCTCAGAGGTAACATGTGCCTGACATACAAGGCCATGTCCAACCCAGAATTAATGGACATGCCCCATCTCAAAAAATCCAAATACACCAAAACCACTAGAGCAAGTGACTTAAAACTTAGCACGGATATAAATAGGACGTGCTGGAGGGATAGATTTATCACTCAGAGACTCCCTATGCTGTGGAATAAAATCCCGGTCCATGTGAGGCAGAGCACCTCGCTGGCTCTGTTCAAGAGAAATCTTGACCTGTGGATGGGAGATCGTAGGTTTACCCCGGGAATCATCTCTGTGTCACTGCTGGACAGAGGCACAACAAACTAATGGGCACAGTATTTTTTCATATAAGGGGTGGCGTAAGCCACAAAACTTTGGGCTAGGCTTATAAATGCCTTAGGGCAGATAGCCTAGTATAAACCTATGAACCTATGAACCTAAAACATTTAGCAGTATAGATATAGATTTATATAGATAAATAGGTAGATATAGATATGTAATAGATATAGATAAATAATGTGTGTGCATGTGTGTATGCACAAGGCTACAGCATCTTTCAACTTTGGTTTACTTGACCAAAAAGCAATTCATCGTATTTTTATTAGACTGACTTCAGTGCATATGGTTTCTCTTATTGCTAACAGACATTGAACCAGCAAACTCTATTCTTCATATGTAGTTTCAGTTATTGCTACAAAGCCATATCCAGTGGTTGCTAATATTACTATATATATATATGTATGCTATGTTCATGTGCATGTGTGTATGTCTGTCTGTGTGTTACTGAACTAAAAATTGTAATGGTATCATTCACAGCTATGACTAACAATTAGATTAAGCAGTCATAAATATAATTCCTGGAATTTCAGCTCATGAACATGTAATTTCATTTTTTATACCTATAAATCAAGTATCCTTGGATATATATTGTATATGTGTGTGTGTGTGTGTGTGTGTGTGTGTGTGTGTGTGTGTGTGTGTGTGTGTGTGTGTGTGTGTGTGTGTGTGTGTGTGTGTGTGTGTGTGCTTGCATCTATGTGTGCATTTGTGTGCACAAGTGAATATGTCATTTATGATAGAGTTTTCTTAGGTGAAAGAAAAAGGAGCTTTTATGGCAAAACTTAACACCCCCTCCCGGTATGGAGGCTCTTGTTAGTCTAAAGGTAGTGACACTACCATGGAATGCTGGAGGTCTTCAGACTGAGTCACAGATGAGAGCTAATATTTTCCTTTCATATTTCCATGTACCTGGATAATGATAAGACATATGATAGTGAATGCATTTTCCAGGATTTTAGAGAAAGGGCAGAGAATGACAAGACACAGTTCTGTGGAAAGTACAGAGTAATATGGCAGCAGTCTTTGAGTGTCAGGCTTAAAAATTGAGTTCTGTTCTGTATGTCAGTATGAAATCAGTTCGTGCTCTAATACGTTTACATTGTAAAGCACAGTTTGAGTCATCTTTGTGCAGCAGAACAGTGACTGAAGATGTCCAGTGAACACAGACCTGTTTTCTAGTGTATATATCAATCTGCAACAGGCACTTAAAGAAGCAGCAAAGCTGAGAAACTGAATTAGCAGCTTTTCTGCTGAGAGTGAAAATTATTTGCGTTCCTTATTATTGAATCTCTGCTGAATTAAATGGGGTGTAGTACATGAAGATTCACTTGGGAATTACAAGTGGTGTTAAAGACTGGAGAAGCAGATTCTGCGATTATTTTATCAAAACTGTCCCACTTTGTATACCAAGTTTTATGTGCCTAGTTTTAAAACTCGTTTAATCCCACAGCAAAACTGTTTATGATTATTGATATTTTTCTCCTGATGAGTTCAGAAAGTACATTTTACCCTTTATTATTATGCTTCTATGTATATTCTGCTATCATGGAAAGACCACCATTTTTTAATCTGTATATACAAAATTTTCATCAGCCTGTTTTTTTTTTTTTCACAATATGAAACAGAATATTGATAGTACAAGTATCAGATTCAGTTGTGCAGCTCATAGTTTTTGGCTTAGAGTATATTTCAAGCATGTTTTATTTATATATTACATTTGCAGGCTTTTTGAGTAAACACTTGAACATTTCCTTGTCTCACTGACTATGGAATGCCTGGATTGTTTGAGCTGAAATTGCATAACATTCAGCTGAACTGACAGTATGCTTTCAGTGAACTTTTAATCTGCTGCTGATTTGAACTGGCTGTTGTTTTTGATTATTTACAGCTGATCTCCAGATTAATTTTTGTCATCTATAATCCAACTGCCTGGGTGAAATAATTTTGAAACTATGCTGTTCTTTCTACTGCTGTTTCTTCACTGTCCATTTTTAAGGATGAATTGAATGGAGTTAGAGGAGCAGTTTGACAATGTATTCCCAGTAAGAATGTGTGGAGAGTTGTATTATACAATGCCAGATCAATCAGGAACAGGCCAAGTACTGGACACAACTTGATGTGTATGGTCATCTTAGCATTTATCATGGAGATCTGACTGAAGTAAGGCCTACTTCTTGTTTTGGTTTCTATATCCTGCCTCATTGTCATGTGAGTCAAAGTCTCTGCCAAGGACTTTCAGATGGTGAAGTGCCTGTATATTTTTAATCTGGCCTAGAAATAATGAATATTGAGGATGAATTTTATGAGCACATCAAAACAATCATAAGAAGATGCTATGGTTTAATAAGGGATAATCTGCAATGTATCACCAGTAGAGGCAAAAGAGTTCTTATCCCATTTTTCAATAAGGCAGTTTGGCCAGTCATAGAATATTGGGATTCCTTCTGTATCCTCAATGCTGCTAAATTGAAGAAATTCTCCATTTTTACAAATGGGGTTGAGGTGTCACGTCAAGAGTGGCAATTTTCTTGAGCCAATGTTCACACAGCTGAGTGGCTATGTTTGATGTCAGAAATTTCACGACTGACCCACAATATAAATGACAACAGCAGAAATTGTGTGGAATGTATATATATATATATATATATATATATATATATATATATATATATATGAACAATAATACTAGAAACAGATGTGTTTACATGCTCTGCAGTAGATGTCACTAGTAGACTTGTTTAACATACAGAGTCATCAGTCAGTATTGCATTTATTTGTTGATTTCTCTCAGGTTTGATGACTGGGTAAGTGAACTGGTCTACTGACCCTTTTCAGCCATGACCTGGGTACAGAAGTACAAAAATACAACAGTACCTAGTTAATGATAACAATGATGGATATGTTTCTTATGATAAGGTACATAGGCACAAAGCTGGCTAGAATATTCACAGGAATATAAATACAAATGAAAATGTGATAATCATTGCAAATGAGTGTGTATTTACAAAGAAAGTATATATATACTGTCTACAATTCGGTTAGAGAATGCACTTGCTGGGGGAAATACTTTCAGGTCTCACCTGTCTCCGTTTAAGACAATGCTTTCAGACATTGGTCTGAAGAAGTCTCTTGAATGGAGGAAAACAGATAGGTTCTATATTAAATCAGCGAACACTTAAAAAGCGAACACTGATTTATCGACCCCATGTAAGCAAAAGCTTACAATTTTGAATACTCAGAACAGTGATTTTTTTTCCCAGGGGAAAAAAAATTGCTGTTCCGCAAAAAAAAATAAAATAAAAATAAAAACTTCAAAATATTACATAAAGTGGGGGGGCTTGTGCTCCCCAGACCCCCCACTTAAATATTCCAACTCCGAGAGCACACTACAGTGATGAAATGGCAAAGTAACGGAGGCAGCCAAACCATTTCTTTCCCAGGGAAGAAATCATTTGTATGCCATTTCGCTGTTTTGTGCTTTCAAGTTCAATCATGATGCATTCAAAGGTTTGCGTCTTTGATTATATAATAGGAGCCCAAGAGAGGAAAGCACTTATTATTAATAAAGTGATTTAGTGGTCTAACTGTTTGGCAATGTGTTTTTTGTTTATAAAGTTTAAGTGTCTTGTGTGAATTATAGTCTTACCGTGTTACTAAGTCCTGAAACCCCTTACCTGTATCCATCAGACCCAGGAGCGGCCTTAGGTCAACTGGTGCCCTAGGCAAAAGGGCTCCACGGCGCCCCCCACCACACCACCTGGTGCCCACATCCTGGTCTGCCTAAATTAAATAAATACTGGAAAATCACCCCTGCTAGTGCAGCGCCCAAGGCGGCTGCCTAGTTGGCCTATGCCTAAGACTAGTATCCTACCTCCCTTCCTTCAAAACCATTCTGAAAGACTTCCTAGCCAAAAGCTGGGTCTGTTCTTTCTCAACACTAGGATAATCCTTAAATCTCCTTACTCTTCCTTCTTCAGTCACTTCCTTAGTTCTATTAGTTTCTCTTCCCTGGCTTTCTCTCTAAATATACCATAAGCCTGCTTTTCTCTCATTTCATATTGCAGTTCCTGGTTGTATTATACCAAATTGCCTTTAATTTCTCTGTAAACTGGCTAAAATTTCTCTATTAAATCATTGTCATATAACTTGTATTTAATCTTAATCAATGTTTTCTTACTATGTCTAACTTGTTATAATTATTTAAACTGTGATGTTTTTGTATCATGTTTAAGCTTGCAAAATTATTGTTCTTAAAATATTGTGTAATACTTTGCAGCTTTTCTCCCCAGGCCTCCACTGAAAATGGTTTCCTACCAAGCCAGACTTTCCCGGTAATCAGATGTAAATATATAGATAAATAAATGTGTAGTGTGCCCCTAGTGTCTCTTAACAATAATTTCTTAAACAAACCAACATTCCCCTTTTTGCCTGCAGATTAATTAAAAGATGCACATCTAATAAACTAATATGACAGTCCTGTGGAAACTCTCTCCTTACTTAGCCTGGACTTTACTGTACTGACCACAGTTTCTTGGCACTAGCTCTGCACATATTTGAATCCTGTCCAGTAAAGATACAAGTACATTGGTTCTACCATGCCATCTGTAGTCATCTTAAAAATATATATAATTAAAAAGGTGCATAAATTAAACACATTCCTTTCCCTCCAGGCCCTTTATTTTCTTTATACTATATGCTGCCATTCTACACAAGAATTCTGCCTACCCCTTTTTGTCTCATTTTCCTACTTCATTTCACTCTACCTTACATTTTCCTTCCTGTCTGCCTTCCATCCTTTTGTACACATAAATGTCTATGCTGTTTATGTTGAAACTTGTATTACACCCCGAACTCTGATTTGCATTTTAGTTACTACACTGATAGCTTTCTTGTAAAACAGTCTTCACTTTTCATCACAATACATCCATCCATTGAAAATGCCAGCTTTGTTATCTTCCCTTTGTTATATTCTATACTGAATCTGAAAATGGTCCACCTGGATCAGTGTTCAACCCAGCTAATAAATGGAATGAAAATAAAATAAAATAATATAAAGTACAACTTATATTGGCAGAATACTCTTTTGCTAGTTTTGAATGGCATTCTGAGAGATATGAAATGTGACCATTAGCCAAAGCCATAGCTAAGGAAGGGCAAAGAGGCAGTTGGTGGCTGTCCAAGCAGCAACCTTTTATGAGCACAAGCAACACTACAGGAGAGGTGCTGATTGGTCCTCCTACTTCAATGAGCTACTGAGTGTGATGGCCTAATGGTAGGCCATCACACTCAGTAGCTCATTGAAGTAGGAGGACCAATCAGCACCTCTCCTGTAGTGTTGCTTGTGCTCATAAAAGGTTGCTGCTTGGACAGCCACCAACTGCCTCTTTGCCCTTCCTTAGCTATGGCTTTGGCTAATGGTCACATTTCATATCTCTCAGAATGCCATTCAAAACAAGCAAAAGAGTATCCTGCCAATATAAGTTGTACTTTATATTATTTTATTTTATTTTCATTCCATTTATTAGCTGGGTTGAACACTGATCCAGATGGACCATTTTCAGATTCAGTATAGAATATAACAAAGGGAAGATAACAAAGCTGGCATTTTCAATGGATGGATGTATTGTGATGAAAAGTGAAGACTGTTTTACAAGAAAGCTATCAGTGTAGTAACTAAAATGCAAATCAGAGTTCGGGGTGTAATACAAGTTTCAACATAAACAGCATAGACATTTATGTGTACAAAAGGATGGAAGGCAGACAGGAAGGAAAACGTAAGGTAGAGTGAAATGAAGTAGAAAAATGAGACAGAAAGGGGTAGGCAGAATTCTTGTGTAGAATGGCAGCATATAGTATAAAGAAAATAAAGGGCCTGGAGGGAAAGGAATGTGTTTAATTTATGCACCTTTTTAATTATATATATTTTTAAGATGACTACAGATGGCATGGTAGAACCAATGTACTTGTATCTTTACTGGACAGGATTCAAATATGTGCAGAGCTAGTGCCAAGAAACTGTGGTCAGTACAGTAAAGTCCAGGCTAAGTAAGGAGAGAGTTTCCACAGGACTGTCATATTAGTTTATTAGATGTGCATCTTTTAATTAATCTGCAGGCAAAAAGGGGAATGTTGGTTTGTTTAAGAAATTATTGTTAAGAGACACTAGGGGCACACTACACATTTATTTATCTATATATTTACATCTGATTACCGGGAAAGTCTGGCTTGGTAGGAGACCATTTTCAGTGGAGGCCTGGGGAGAAAAGCTGCAAAGTATTACACAATATTTTAAGAACAATAATTTTGCAAGCTTAAACATGATACAAAAACATCACAGTTTAAATAATTATAACAAGTTAGACATAGTAAGAAAACATTGATTAAGATTAAATACAAGTTATATGACAATGATTTAATAGAGAAATTTTAGCCAGTTTACAGAGAAATTAAAGGCAATTTGGTATAATACAACCAGGAACTGCAATATGAAATGAGAGAAAAGCAGGCTTATGGTATATTTAGAGAGAAAGCCAGGGAAGAGAAACTAATAGAACTAAGGAAGTGATTGAAGAAGGAAGAGTAAGGAGATTTAAGGATTATCCTAGTGTTGAGAAAGAACAGACCCAGCTTTTGGCTAGGAAGTCTTTCAGAATGGTTTTGAAGGAAGGGAGGTAGGATACTAGTCTTAGGCATAGGCCAACTAGGCAGCCGCCTAGGGCGCTGCACTAGCAGGGGTGCTTTTCCAGTATTTATTTAATGTAGGCAGACCAGGATGCGGGCACCAGGTGGTGTGGTGGGGGGCGCCATGGAGCCCTTTTGCCTAGGGCACCAGTTGACCTAAGGCCACTCCTGATGGTGTGGTGCTGCAGTCCTGAGTATGTCCTCCTTTGGATAAGATGCCTAGTAACCATGAACCTGTTTTAGTTTGCCATCCATTCCCTACTGCAATTTCACCAGCTTATCATTTTTAATGAAACAATCCATCCAATCATCAAGATTTTTCTTGAAGAGTGCGAATGAGGAGCTCTGTTTGGCATAGATAGGTAGTATGTTCCAGAGTATGGGAAGTCTGTGGGACAGAAATCTATCCCTCCAGCATGTTGTGTTTATTGTGGTCACAAGGTTTATGTCCCTAGAGCGTGTAGCTCGGAGGGATTGGCATTTCTTTAAGTGGAGCATGCCCAACAGCTCTGGGTTTGACATAGCTTTGTATGTTAGGCAGAGTTCGCCCCTGAGTAGGCGATATGCGATGGAGTAAAGCTGTACTTTTTTTAGACTATCTGCATAGGACATCTGTTTGAGGGCAGTAATCATCCTGTGGTTTTCCAAGTTTTGTTTTATTGGGGTTCAGAAGTAGGCATTTGTTGGTGACCCAGTTCTCGGTACTGTTAAATGTATTGTGGGTTGAGGTTTGCAGTTCGGTTGGGGAGGTGTTTGAGCAGATCAGACTGGAATCATCTGCATATTGACTGCTGGCACCTTTAGGTATAGCAGTGTGAAGGTTGTAGCAAAAAATAGAGAAGAGTACTGGATCTAGTACGGACCCTTGCGGGACACCAAGTGTGAGAATTAGCTGGCTGGAGAGTTTTCCCTACCAGTCAGTTAGGACTGGAACCACTGGATATCAGGCTTGTCGAGAGAAAGAGATTTTTGTGAAAGAATGACAAGTTTGTGGTTGACCATGGAGGTGGCTTGCTAGGTGTATTGCGGCAGGGTTTGAGTAATAAAAGGAGTCACAGCCTGCAGACACAGGCATCTTTTGGACTTTTTGTGAAATACTATTCAAAAAGCTTTTTTTCTACTTAGAAAACATTTACTATACATTACCATTTATCCCTAAGCTGCATTTCAATGATTCTCCTGAGGTGTTACCTCTCCTTCAAACCCTGCTGTTACTGGGATTTACCTTTTCTCATGCATATCATTATTTAAAGAATTTGAAATGCCATTTAGTCTCAAGCTTCAGTGATGGACACCTGCTAGGCCACTGTCTACAGACACATAGGCATCATATTGACTTTGCAGTAATTTCCTGCTGTGAAGGACATTTCAAAACCCATTAAGCAGCTTATCAAGCATTTTCTACTTATTATCATTTAACTGAGATGCAAATGCAAGACTTTCCAGAGGTGTTAGCTCTCCTTTAACCCCTACTGTGTTGAGTGGTTTGAAGTGAACAATAGCAAAATGTTTTTTATTCTGTATGATACGAATGATGTTATTATTTCCAATTCCATCCATTGTGTTACTTGTGCTGTGACAGTATGTCTGTATCATGGTACATGGATAAATGTATCCTTTTGTTGTATCATGTAACAGGAAAACATCTAGTGGTAATGGTTTTCTAATATAGATTGCAATGGCTTTGATGGACAGGGCAGACATGGAGTATGCTGGAGAGATCTTCTCTTACCTTGCTTTGGAACACTTGGGAATCCCATGGGATAAGCTGGGTGGGGTGTTGGTCTACACTGCTCAGTTTACTACAGTTATGTCCTCAGTAAGACATGTAGATTTTAAAAATGGGTGGATGCATTTTGATAATGAATAAAGAGCATCTAATCACTCCAGTTTTCATGTTTACTGAGCTAGAGGTTTCAAGCATTTAGACTCCATTCTTCCCTTAGCATTCCAGTTCAAACTGTTCTTGTCTGATATTGTTTAACTGTAGCATATTTATAAAAAGGAACATAACCTTGGTATTTCCTGATTAGAGGCTTAGAGAGGAGGTTCCATGTACTGCAGGTCTGCTTGAGAAGAACAAGAGGGTAGAGAGTTAGCAAAGACAATCTTGGCCCAAGATGGAGCGCAGAAAGAAAATGACAGGATGTTTCTGGCCTAGCGCATACTGAAGCCCCACAAACTTTATTTGAGTAAGATGTAAGCAGTGATAGGTGGCAAAAATTAAAATCAGACCTAATGCCCCCTCCTGTTTGAGGTGGAAGACGTGCTGCTGATCTATTAAATGAAGTCAGAGAATGTCATGCCCCGACTTTGCCCTGAAGGCAGGGCTGTGTGGTGCTTTAATTTTATTTACAATATATTGACTGGCATAGAGCCTTGATGTGTATGGACCATCGTTTGGCTCGGTCAAGGAAAAGCAGAATATCAAGTAGCAATAAGGAATGCAGAGAAGTAGAAAATACAATATGTAACAAGAAAAGTGTCAGAATGTACATGACGGTATTCCAAAGAAATTTTTACTTCTAATAAGGGGTTAGTATTGAACAGTAAGCAAATGGTCAGTATCAATATGCGGTTTTATGACTGGGCCTAATGTAGATCACTAGGGGTATATTATCATAGTGTGATGACAACCTCTTATCTCTTTTGCATTGACAAAGTTGGGTGGTCTGAGCCTTCCCTGATCACATTTTGAGTCTTGCAGATCTCATCCAGTTTTCCTTGAATTTCATACATTTATTCCATGATGCCTCTTAAAGCTGTTCATGCCCTGGAGGAGTTGAAGTGCATCCTGAGAAGCAGTTCAGCTTAAGGCAGAGGAACAATTCTGGACTGGATGTCAGTACTTTACATGGTGTGTATATTTTGACTTGCAGACACAGTCGCTGACACATGAAATGGTTACCTTTGAGCAACTTTGAGGATTGCCAGTTCACATCTCTGTATATCACTGAGATGTGGGAGAAGACTAGATACTCTTGAGAAAACCTATGTGGACAGACGGAGGGCATGCTGATTTCACACATGAAGCATGCCAGGTGGAAACTAAACTGAATTACCTAACACTGACACAGTAATTCAGTTCTTAATAAGAATTTACACGCAAATTTGTTGATGTTGTAACTAGATAGGCTTTGTAGAGGTTTTGGCTCATTCATGTTGCTTGTTTTATCCATATCAGGATTGCAGGGAATCAAACTTGTCCCAGCAAGCAGTGGATATAAGGCAGTAAACGGCACCTTATGGGATACCATTTCATCTCAGTCTCACTCAAGCACTTACCTACTATGTATTCAACTAGAGACAGATTGAGTATTGCCACTTCACATACCTGCATGTCTTTAGTATGCAGGGGAACGGAAGTCCCTAACAAAGCACCAACTCCGACATTGGGAGCACATGCAGACTGTCGATGAAGTTCTTTGAAATGTGGCTTTATTACCACTGTGCCTTGGGGTCTACCTTGTCTATTTCCTTATTGATTTTTTGCTGTTCTCAATGCATTTATTATTCGGTGGCACAGTGGTGAAGCGGTTAGCGTTGTCACATCAGAGCCAAAGGTCCTCTGGTTTTATTCTCGGCTGGGCTGCCTTCTGTGCCGAGTCTGCATGCCCACCCTATGTTAGTGCGTGTTTCCTCCAGGTGCTTCGGTTTCCTTCCACATTCCAAAGACATGCATCTGGAGCATTTCTCCCCGTGCCTCCATTGAAAATCGATTCCGTCCCATTCATAATGGGTCTAATGAGGGATGAGTACAGTGGGACAATGACCTATTTTTTTTCTGGATGAAAAGCCCTTAGTGATGAGATGTGCCACATAGAAGGATTTCCTGACTGTTGTGGCAATGTGGTTATTGAAGGTGAGACCACTGTCCACCTGTGTCCCTAAGTCTCTTATCACACTTTCGGTGTTTAGTGTACTTCCACCTAAGTGGTAATTCATGGGTAAATGTTTTTTCCCAAAGGGGATAACTATACATTTCTTGGCATTCAGCTTGAGTCCATGGCTCTGGCACCAAGCATCTGTTTCTGTAATGCCCTCTTGTAGAGTATACATATCATTTGGGGATACAATTATGGCTCCCAGTTTGCAGTCATCTGCAAACTTTGTTAGCCAGAGTCCCTTAGTGTTGGCCTGTACTTCAGAGAAGTAGATGCCAAACAAGAGCGGTCCCAGGACTGAACCCTGAGGTACTCCACTTGTCACTTGTCTGGAGCTGGATTTGGAGTCAGCTACTGTTACAGAGTGGGTTCTGTCAGTAAGCCAGTTGGCAACCCATCAAGTGATGTAGGGATTAATGCCCAGCTTAGTAAGTTTATCTCTGATTCCAGAGTATGGGGTGGTGTCAAAGGCCTTGGCGAGTTCCAGATTGGCTGTGTGGACTATCTTACCCTCACCCACGGCTCTGGAGACTCATTCAAAGAAGTAAATTAGGTTCAGGAGACAAGATCAGAGTGGAATGGGAATAGCATTTGACAGACGCTAGCACAGAGGGGTAGTCTAAATTGGAACAGGCTGCCCTGAGGGGAAATAATAAGAGCCATATCAACAGTCTTCATAGAGGCAGCAGAAATCTGGCCAGTGTGTTTGCAGAAGTGCAAGGTAATGGCAATAAAACAAGTGTAGTATCCTTGTATGTAATGACGTGTCAGAAAAAATTCTATGGAACTACAATTGCCAGCTGCTTGAAAGACCTTTTTTTTGGATTTTCATTTTTTTTTTATGTCCCTGTCTCAGATATGTAGTGTTTTATGGCCAAGTCATTGATTTTGTCAGCTTTACCTGAGTGGGATATTGTATCAAATGTCTTAGCCAGGTCCAGGTTGGTGTTCCTGTGAGCACAGTTTACCCTATATGCATTGCCTTAGTGACTTAAAGTCTAACCAGTGACGTAGACATAGCCTTCTCAAATCAGCTAAACCAAGTTTGGCCCAGTGTCTTTGAACAGAACATTTCCCTGTGAATTCAGTCTGTTGCTTTCCATATTAGACTATTCAGAGTAATAGGCTTGTAGTTTCTGGGATCATTTCATTCACGTCATAAGACTGCTTGCTGGTGAAACACTGTAGTATGTTTGCAATGTGACACATGTTGGCAGTGTGCATACAGCCAATCGTGTCACTATTGTTCAGCCGGGCAAATGGCACATCAACGCCTGTACGATTGCACATACCTGTGACTACCAAAGGTTTGATTAACCTGGGTCAACATCAGTTTAGGACCTGGCATTTGTCCACATGTTGCCAGTACTGACAAAGTATACAGCTTCCTTATGTTGCATCTTGATTTTTTTAATCCCTCTTGAGGCATAGCAACACCGAAAGTGGAACCACTGATCTCAACACCTCTGAAATTGTTTTAGCTGTTACTGCCATTTACCTTTTATCATGGACGTCATTATTTAAGGAAATGCAAATTGCATTTAGTCTAAAGCCTCAGACACTACCACTTGCTGGGCCACTATCTCCAGACAAAGGCATATTCTTCACTTGCTTTCAGTTTCCTGCTGTGAAGTACTATTCAATGAGCATTAATCTGCTGAGAAAGCATTTACTACACAACTACATATGCAGCTTAGGGTAAAATGATAAATAGTCAAGAGGTGTTAGCAGTCCTTCAACCCCTGACTGTGCTGAATGCCTTGAAGTGAAAACAAGTTCTCCTCCTTTCTTTATAGTTATCTGTCTCCAATTGAGTATTTACACATGAAAGACCTCTCTCACCTTGCTAACTGGCTCCCTGGTATTCAATCCTTTCAGAGTCACCTTAGCTGGGTAGTTGTCTGTCTTTGTTATTCAGTTATTTCACAGTCACCTTGGCTTCATTGTTGTCTGTCTCCACTGGAATATTTCCACATGAAAGACCTTTCTCACCTTCCTAAATGCATTCTTAGTATTCAGTCCTTTCTGATTCAGGTTCACTTGATAGTTGTCAGTCTCTGCTTTACAAATTAAAAAAAAATGCTATATCTCGCATATGAAAAGGCTTTCTCAACATTGATTACACAGATTTTAGCAAACAATTATAAAAACAAAGTGATTATATTCAATGGTTTAGTAGTGTTCCCTAATAGGGACTCACAATTCTCATGGACAGACACAATGTAAAGTAAGAGACATCAGATTGAAAGCAGTGCTTGGTGACGTAGTTACAAGGTATGATAATTACCGAAAATGTTTTCATTATATAACTTAATTAGGGTTGGTACATGGGCATAGCCAATTCACTTTGAGACACTGTTTGAGGTTTTGTTAAGAGACCTGAGCAGGACACAGCTGTCTCCACCCACATCCCCCTTGATGACCATGTCCATCCTCCCCTGGCAGTGCCATCAAAAAACATAATTTCATGTAACCAAGGAAATAACTCAGGATTTGTATTGAACATTGGAAAACATTTAGAGGGTGTAATACATTATATATTTAGCTCTATTGAGTTAACATGTAAGAGAAGGATTGGTCCTGAGGGCCACCGTGTCCGGATAAAAGATAATGAAAGGCTCCACTGCCATGATAGCCTGTAGTTTGAAGTACTTCGAGCAGAAGTGACTGCCAAAGGAGCGTGTAGTTCTAAAAACCTTGTAGCCGAAGTAACTGACAAAAGAAAGACAGTCTTCCAAGAAAAATATTTTATATCTGCAGTAGCTGCTGGTTCAAATGGAGGTAGGATGAGTTTTTCTAGCACCAAATTGAGTTCCCATGCAGGATTCTGGTTTCTCCTGGAAGGCCGTACATTTTTGGCCCCTCTGAGGTACTGCTTTAGCAGGGGATGAGAAAAGAGCGGAGGGTCTGCTTTGTAATGATCCGAGATGGCAGATGCATGGATTCTTATTGAAAATAATATAGGCCCTTGTGAAACACCTCAGTTAAGTATTGCAAAATATGAGGAATATTGTGCTTTGGTGAGTCTATTCCTTGTGCTTGGTTCCAAGCACCAAATATCTTCCATTTATCAGTTTAAGATTGCAATAACACTAGGCCTGCTGGACTCCAAAATGACGTCCATCACAGGTTTAGTGAGACATGTGATTGGTGAAATTAGTTGATTAGCCATGCTGCAAAATTCAGAGTTTGGAGCTGAGTGTGCATAGTTTGACAGTTCTGCTGAGACAGTAGGTGAGCTATTTGAGGCAAGTACCATGGATGATTGGGTGACATATTACTTAGACATGGGTACCATTGTTGGCAAGGCGAGTCGAGCAATCATAATCATTTTTGGTTTTTCCTGTCTGACTTATAGTAAGACCTTGGAGAGTAGAGGCAGAGGGATAAAGGCATACACTGTTTATTCCAGCTGAAGCATATAGCATCCACTTTCCATGCTTTTTTGGGATGAGTTCTTGTGCAGAATTTTTCTAGATGATAGTTTTGGGGACAGGAAAATAGATGTATGTCTGGGCTTCACCATTTTTGTGTTTACGTGATGAAGACTTTGGGTTCCAGTTTCCATATGTGCGTGTCCATAAGATTTCTGCTTTGGTTGTCTGCCAGAGTTTTGGGCTTTCTTGGGAGGAATTGATCGTGAACATGAATTTGTTAAGTAAAGGTTGTGTTCCACAAGGCCATGGCTGGTCTGCAAAGGGGGCAGGAGTGGGTACCCCCTGCTTGCTTATGTACCACATAATGGTATTCTTTTCTGTCTTTATCAGTAGTTGTCCTGGATGAATGAAGTCCTTAAAGGCTGTCAGAGCATTCTGTACAGCTAGCACTTCTTTCTAGGTTGATATGTAGATGCAATTGGTTTGTGCCACATTTGCCTAGAATGCATCTCCCGGCCAGATGGGCCTCCCAAGCATAGCGTGAAGCGTGTTATGTTAAGGTTTGGGTGGCATGGGGTACAATGTATGACAGACCCTTGTTTTGGTGACATGTGTCTGCACACCAAAGGAACTCTTGTTGCAAGCAGGGAATGAGAGGAATCATTGTTTCCAGGCTGTGACAATGTTGACTCCATAAGGTTTGTATGTACCATTGAAGTTTCCTCATATGCACTCTCGCATAGAATTAGTACAATGCAGGTTGCCATGAACCCCAAAGCCTACAGACTTTCTCTTGCAGATAGCTGGGTTTTTGGTCCAACTTGTTCGAAGTATGTTGTCAATTGAATTACTTTGTCTGGCATGAGTTAAGCCATCTGAACAGTTGTATTCAAGCTTGCACCGAGGAATTTATAGGACTACGAAGGCAAAACCTGGTAACAGAACCAAATTGTTGTGGCTCAAGTAAATTGATTATCATAGTCGAGATTTATGATGTCGGAAATGAGACATTCCATGGCTTTATAAGAAAGGCTGCTTAGACTGATGGGTCTGTAATATCTGTGGTTCATGTTTGGAACCCCCCCTTATGTATGGGCATCATGCTGGCTGATCTCCAGCCCTCAGGGATATAGCCTGTTTCAAAATTCATGTGAAATAGCTTTAATGGAGGTTGCAATAGTCTGTACTTATTTCTGATTTTTACGTTGTACGGTATATTATGAGGCGGAGGAGGAAGGATGATGATAGGCCTTGAGTTTGTGGTGTCAGTATTATTTCCACCTTTGCTTAGGGTGATGTTGAAGGCAAAACGCCCCATGGAAAAGACATATAATTCCTGCTCGGAACTCTTTATAAGTACAGATATGGGGAAGGTGATGCTGTCTGCAGATACAATGAGAAAGGTAGTAGTTGGCTTGCCTGGTGTATTGCGGCAGGGTTTGAGTTATAGGTGGAGTCACAGTCTGCAGACACTGCCATCTTTTGGACTTGCTGTGAAATACTATTCAAAAAACATTTATCTGCTTAGAAAGCGTTTACTACACAGTACCATTTATCCCTAAGCTGCATATCAATCATTCTACTGAGGTATTACCTCTCCTTCAACCCCTGTTGTTACTGGGATTTACCTTTTCTCGTGCATATCATTATTTAAATAATTTTAAATGCCATTCCGTCTCAAACTTCAGTGATGGACACCTGCTAGGCCACTGTCTGCAGACACATAGGCATCCTATTGACTTTGCTGTAATTTCCTGCTGTGAAGGACTTTTCAAAACCCATTAAGCAGCTTATCAAGCATTTTCTACATTTAACAATTTAACTGCTCTGCAAATGCAAGACTTTGCTGAGGTATTAGCTCTCCTTTAACCCCTACTGTCTTTAGTGGTTTGAAGTGAACAATAGCAAAATGTTCCTCCTTTATTTACAATTTTCTGTCTGCAGTCGACTATTTCCACATGAAAGACTTCTCTCACCCTCCTAACTGACATCCATGTATTCAACCTTTCGTGAGGCAGCTTGGCTTCCAAATTGTCTGTCTCTGCTATTCATTCCTATTTTGAGTAATCTTGGCTCTTTTCTTGTCTGTCTAAAGGTGAGTATTTAGACATGATAGGCCTCTCTCACCTTCGTAAATGGCTTTGTGGTACCAGATCCTTTATGATTCATGTGGTGTTGATAGTTGTGTGCCTGCCTTTAAAAAGGGTTGAATGTGTCCAAAAATTTAAGGACAGGTTTAAACTTCAATGCATCTCAATGTTTTTAATTCTATCAGAGCACCGCCACCCACATTTAGTCAGAGAGAGACAGCTACACATATTTACATATATGGTACTTGTAACACAATCACCATATGTATTATGTTACAAGATATGCCTGTCAAGAAATATGTATATTTTTTTTCGACCTGCCTCTGTTTGGGTATGCTGACTAATGCGCATTTATGTACGTATACCATACTTGTGTGTATATCAGTATTTATGCATTTTCAAATTGCTTACTGTATTGGACACATAGCCAGATTCTTACTACTGTGGGCAGTGTATAACTACAGAATTTACCTGCTGCTGCTTTGTGGGTTTCTAAAAGTCCCTTTCAACCCTGGCTGCCAACAGTTAATGATTTTCATGTGTAGGAAGGTAGTCGGTATTAACTGTAAATTAAGAGACTGTGTTTTTGTGCTGAGAAAGCAGTGTGCCACTATAAGACTGACATCATTTGTCAGGGACATAAATGAAGAACACTTGGTAACAGTATTACTTTCAATTCTTTCAGTGTGGGTACTGTCATGGAACCAGATACATGCACAGTGAAGCAAGGCATGCAGATGGAAGGTCAGTATTGTATTGAGTTGAGCTGCTTTCTCTTTTTGAATGCTCATACTGTAATGGTCACAGTAGTGGGTTGATAACACCATGATCTGTGTTGGTTTAGGTGTCCCTCAGAGACCTATCCAGGTGTGGATATGTGGCCATTCCTACGTGCACTGGTCAGCGAGAAGAGCTTTAGAAATAGGAGCCAACAATTTGTGGCAAAGTGAGACCGAAATGCAGGTGTCATGGGTCGGGAAAAGAGGCTTGCAGTGGGATGGTCTGCTAAGCTGCCTGCATGAGAAAAACGGCAGAGGTGAAAAACCAGATATCCTAGTACTGCATCTGGGAGGAAATGACCTGACCACATGCCCCCTTGTGGATCTGAAAGTTGAAATTAAGAAAATTTTGTGGAGACTGCTTACATGGTGGCCTAATCTACATATTGTATGGTCAGACATCATACAAAGGATGGATTGGAAGGGCGCACGTAGCACTAAGGCCATTGATAAAATCAGAAGACTGCACAATGGTTTCATGTGGGGACAAATGGAGCTGTGCAAAGGATCTGTGATTCACCATAATGCTATTAATGCTCGGCGGCCAGAGTTATACCGGATTGACCATGTTCACCTCAGTGACAGTGGACTAGATATATTTATATGTCATTTGAGAGAGTCTGTAATATTTGCAAAAACTATGGTGCTCAGTTGTCCTGGTATGTAAATAAATGTGCTGACCACGCATGCAAGAAAAAGTTGTTTGACTAGTTAATTTAAGTGTTTGTC
The DNA here is from genome assembly GCF_019279795.1 of Protopterus annectens. Taxonomy (NCBI): domain Eukaryota; kingdom Metazoa; phylum Chordata; order Ceratodontiformes; family Protopteridae; genus Protopterus; species Protopterus annectens. The sequence goes on from NC_056740.1 coordinate 424,107,907, forward strand.
TGTAGTGACACAAGTAATCGGTCCCTAGGTCAGTACACAGCAATATGACATAGCCACAGGCTTGATAACACATGTAAAATATATAAAAACAGTTAATGTACTCTTGGGTCTGTCTTAGTTGTCATGGATAATGTGGTGGGGGCATGGAAAGCTCTGTTGCCAGTTGAGGGGTGAAGATCAATATGTACTGCATTAACCCTACTAATAACTTAGTACGGCATGGCATGTGTTGATCATTTAGTGACAAAGTGAGTGTTTAGCTCTCACAAGAGCAGAAATCATTTGTATATGACAAAATTAGCCTCTGTTTTTTGTATACCACGATGGTTGTTGATAGCACACCTACTATTTTTATCAATTTGAATATGCGTCACGGTAACTGGTGGACTACACATCCCCTATGTTTACAGCCAGTACTCGCTGATCATCGCTTCTGTCAGGGAAATAGAACACTGGAATCAATGCATCCAGACAACAGAGTTTCTGCATGGGCCTTTCTAGTAGTATCTTGCGGCATTCAGTTCACTATGAAATCTATAGAGCAACCCTGAATGTTGCTAACCAAATGGGTTAGATGGTGGTATATGTTGTTCTTGGACAAACAGTACTAGTTACAATGTTATTAACTCTGCTTGACAGTAAAGCGATGCCATGAATACCTATAACGGTTGCTTTGGTTAACTATAGGGGAATGTCAGAGTACAGGTAAATGTCCTGATGCACGGTTGAGTGACAATTTGCTTATTTTTTTTTTATTGTGTTTTCATGTTTGGCATGTACATCAAACTTGTTAAACTGGCATACGACATCACTGCATGCATTTCCACCCTTGCTGCCAACTCAGCCATACATAAAGTTTTGACGCTTACCATCACCTACTCTGTTCAGAAAAAGCATGGTTTCCAAACCTAGTTCCATTTACTGTCTCTGCCTGTCCATCATAGACTCCATGAAGTTACGTTTTTATCAAACCTAATAAATTGATTATAGCAGCAGTACAAGGATATGACTGTGTCATCATCAGCTTCTGAGTGGTAATTGTGCTTCATCTTCTGAGTGGTAATTGTGTTTCAAAGTTAAAGTGATACTGTAACTATTTTTGTATTGTGCTGTGCAGTCAGTACATGTATAGGAAAAATTCAGAATTCACAGTGTAGATGAAGTCTACTTGTCTATGGTGAAACTTGCAGAGTACGTGAAACTGTAGTCACACGTTTCATCAGCTTACACATGTCATGTATCCCTGTTCATGCTTAAAATGTGGAATGCTTCCGCAGTGATTGAAATTGGGAAATGCCATGCATCTCTGCTCTGCAACTGGATTGATGTCATGTTTCAATGGACAATGTGTTGCTTTTTGCACTTCACAGAATAATTTAGCGTGATGTTCGGAATGAATACGCACGGTCCAGTTCCTTTCAGTTTTGAACCCGAATATGCACCAGGAGAAAGAAGACCAAAATGACGCCGAGATAGCAATGGAAGCAGTGATGTAGAAGAACATGAAGAGAACACCGAGAGCATGACTTGGTGCACGTGTGAAAAGTGTGTTTTAATGAATACCCCACAGGAATGCTACTGCTGTGTATCGTCCCATCGTGCACGTGCTAAAATTGCTCAGCTTGAACTCGCTGTTCAGCCAGTGTGCATCACTGATCACACAGACTTTGAAATGGCGTGCCTAACGCCACTTGTACTGGAATTGATTCTGCGGTCAATGCACTACGTTACAAGGCGATCACGCAGCATACAGTGGACCAATAGGTAAGGGAAAAGTGTCTGATTCGAAAGATGGTTGTTGTTACAGCACATAAATACTCACCGGTGCTATTTACGTGGTGCTATTTCTTACCTTGCACTGTATGAACATTACTTTTTAGAACAACACCAATTATGTCAGGTTAACTTTCATAGCCAGAGAAAAGCATGGTGACTTCCTTTCCAGCTATTATAGGTAAATGACTAGGTTGTGGTAATACATTGGTAACTTAGTGCAGAAAGGTGTAAAACTGATGCTGCAGTCAAACGTTTACGTATTAGGGTCAGATTGGAAAATATTATCTGTTGTCTAGATTTCGGTGATAAGTGAAGAGTTGTATGTTGGCCAATTGTTTGTTGCAGGTAGCCCACACAAACAAGTCATAGTCCTAACTATAAATGTGAACAGAATGTTTTTTTGATACTTGTGATGAATTCATGATGAGGTGTAAGTAGATATAATAGGTGTTGTGATTTGACAGGTTGTACCGTGTGGTGGCATACCGGGCTTATGTGTTATGGATTTTTGAAAATCGAAGACTCGGACGTGGGAACAGAGTTGTAATTCCAGCATGTGTAGTGTCACGTATACGACAAAAATTCCTTGAAGACAACAACGAATATGTTGGTTTCCTGCCTTTTGATGGATTTTGGGTATACCTGGAGTAACGAGCACACATTGGTGTAATGGAAGTTGAATGACTATTCAGTGTCTATAATGGACCCCAGAACATTATGTTTCTCTGCTATAAGGATGTATAAAAGTGTAAAATGTCCTGTGCTTGTCGATGGCAATAAAAGTTCTAATTATTTGTAAATTGTTTTGACTTACGATTATTTGAAGCAGACTGTGTGAATAACTGATGTACTGGAAAGGTAAAGATGGATTAGTCATGTTTATTTGCAAATACTGACTTTGGGTGTATTGCATGCAAGTTGTGCATTGTAGGTAATGTGTGGTCTGCTTGATGGCAGTGTACGCAATAGAGCCAAATATGGTCCTGCCATACATCATGTCACCAACGTAGATATGGGTATTACTGCCTTATCAGACCATGGCTATGGCTCATGATGATACTGGTAATAGTTGAGACTGTGGACATGTATAGCTGATGCCTACCTAAGTACACTGCTGTATTGAGTCAATGAAGTTGACTACTGATGAGGAAATGTGTCTGTGTCCATAATGTCACATTGGACATGACACGTTGACTATAGACATAATCCAGACCCATTTTACGGTTTTGTGTACTGTGATGTACATCTGTCAAGTAAATTGAACATTTTCAATATGTTTCTGAAGTCAGGCACAAGTGATGACAAGTGTAATATCATTGTTACATGTGTACTGGCATTGTATGATGCCTTGATACTGCACTGCTGAGTATTTTTCGCCGATTGACAAAAGGGGTTATGGGAGTTTGCGAAGTATGATTGTCATCGCCTAGTGTGATTTTGTCCTTGCTGTAATATGTGAATGCACACACAAGCCAATCATGGATGACAGATCTTTGGTGTGAAATATTGTAGACACAATGTGTAGTACAACATATTGACAATTCAGGGTGTGTGAGTGTGTTGTAGTGGTCTTTCAGGCTGCTAGAAATGATGGTACTTTATATGCAGGCCAGTTTAAAATTGCCAAGGCATTGATTTACTCTGGGATTATGACCAAATCACTGAAATAGGCTTAGTCCAGCTGTATTACTAAGGCCGGATTACGTAAGGTAGTTAACTGAAAGCTATGGCTTCAAAGGGCGACTGTTCAAGAGCGATTGATAAGAAGTGGTCAGGTACACACACACACCCATACCGACCACCACAAAAGCAGTTGTGGCTTGTAAAATTTTAAGTAGACCTTGAGGCGAATACATGGCCGGGTGTATTCCACCAAACTGTTATGCATTCATAGTACATCTTACGTTTCTGTGAGGGTGTAGTCAGGGGCATTAAACTTTTTTTGTATAAATGAGCTCATCTAACAATCACTTTATATTTCTATTTACAGATAGCCATATATTGCATTGCAGCAGTGAAATATATTTTGTTTAAAGTTATTTGATGCAGCCAATATGTAGTGTATTACAGTATATTGGTGTGTAATTTTTCATTCAATAACTGCATGGATTTAGAAATAATTAAACATTTTTTTTATTAGGTTAATCAGTATTCTCCACAAGGATTTGTCAGAATGCCGCAGTGTTTGGCTTATGACTGCCAGACCAGAAGAGGGCGCATGCCCGAAGGGATGTCATTCCACCGATTTCCGCGGAATGCACAACTATGCACAGTGTGGGTCCTTCGATGTGGAACAGATGTTGGTGACATTCGCAAATTTGTTAAGGAGGAGATAATCAGCAACCCCCCAAAGCATTACCTGTGTTCTCTTCACTTTACGGAAGACATGTTTCAACTTGATTACCGCTATGAATTGATGCCAGATTCCATGAAACCACGTAGACCTCGTCGTATATTGAAGGCTAATGCACTACCAACGATGTTTGACTTTGCCCCAAAACACATTCGGAATACTTCGGTGCAACGTATTGATCGGAATATGCGAAGAAAGGTATGTCTGATTTTACAGTAACAACTACTATTAAAAGATGTCTGGACACTACTGTCCAATGACCAGTATTGAGCAAGCAAGCTTAAAGACCATTAAGCAATACCGGGCTTGTATATAGTCACTCTAAGGATGATGACGCTTTTTAGTTACTTATTGAAGTTAATGGGAAATATCACATTATCTGTAGTCTAAAGTCAGGTGGAGATACAGATTTGTTTCTTAAGTATTTTATTGTATTTGTACTACATCAGCGGTGTGCACAAATATTACTGTTGTACTTGTATTTGCGACCTAAAAGGTGTGCAGAAATGTTACTGTTGTAGATGCACTTGCAAGTGCATCAAGATCACTGTGTCAATTAAAGGTTAAAGTGTAGTATATGAAGTTGTTCTCCTGTATTTTGCAGCTTGTGGAGGACCTGCTGTCAGAACCACAGCCCATACAACAGCATTTGGAGGATACAGCCGGAAGCAGTAATATGCAGGTAAATCACATGAGTTGCATCTGGCAAAAGTACACTTGAAATTAGGCTATGCAGTCCAGTTTTAAATTTTGGAAGAATGGTTTATAAGTAAGGCGTGATGTGCAATGCATTATCACATTTGTAATGCAATGATAGTGAGAAATGTCATTATTAGATAATTGGAAAATAGATATGTGACTGACTAGGGTCCAGTTGACTAACAGTTGTACATCTCTGTGAGTATCCGTTAGACTCTGCACAGGCTTGTAAGTATGAGTAGTTCAATCAAAATAAAATGTGCATTTACAGGATGGATGTTCTGATGAACCAAAAGTTAAGGCGATAAGAGTCTTTGCTCAGAGGTCATTGTGGACAACAGTGAGGTAATGATTAGTGGATTGAGAAAAACAGGTAAGTTGAAGAATAAGTCCTGTCAGACCCAAAATATGCTGACTGCAGTAAGTATAGGAATACAGGCAACTATGCCAGAAAGTAGTAGTAACACATCATAAGCTAAGTTGATCCAAAGCCATAATGTTGCTGTTCAATTTCCAGAAATAGTCGTGCAAACATTTGTAGATCACAATTACAGTAAGGTGTCAAAATGCATACAGAAGAGAAATGCTTTGAAGCAAAGCACAGAAGAGGACGTATGTCATACTAATGTAGAGAGTGTGAGTAACCATCATTCAGTGGTACAGTCTTGCACTGAAGTAGTGCAGGTCCAAGAAGAAAATGAGGGAAGCATGTGTAGTGACAACAGTAGTGAGGACTGTATGTCTGAAGTAAGTACATCAAATATGGGTAATGAGAATCTGGAAGACCCAGACTGGGGAGAATCCTCTATAAGCATGTCTCAGTCTGAGGTGGATGATTCATTCCAGGAATTGTCAGTGGAGGAAGACATTGTTGGACAAAAAAAATTCATTGTTTTCGAGGCATGCCTTTTTGATGAAACTTATATGTCCAGTGTGCAGGGCAGCAGCTTGTGAAATTGAGAAGAAGACTATACTTGGAACTTTTGTTTGTGTTAAAGTGTCCTGCTTTAAAGGACATTAAATTCTAAGCTGGGAAAGCCAACCACTGCTTGGTCGAATGCCAGCAGGCAACCTAATGAGTGCTGCCGCAGTACTGTTTAGCGGTAGTACTTACGCACACATATCAAGGTTTTGTGCCTACATAGGTGTAGAATTCATAGGAAAGATGACATACTACAACATACAGAGCCAATATCTTTTCCCAGTTGTGCAATTCCATTGGCACGAGCAGCAGAAGGAGCTGTTGAAGGATGCTGAAGGGAGACTGATAAGGTTAGGTGGTGACGGACGCTGTGACAGTCCAGGATTTTCTGCTAAGTACTGCACCTACACTATGATGGATTTAGACACAGGATATATACTGGATTTTGCTGTGGAGCAGGTCTGTGAAGGGGTGGCATCAGTGGGACTTGAGAAGATAGGTTTTGAGAGGTGCATGAGAAATTTAATTAGTAAGGGTGTGAGTATCGGAGTAGTAGCAACAGATAGGCATCGGGGTATAGCATTACTAATGCGTACTCAATTCACTGACATAGATCATCAGTTTGACATTTGGCACATGTGCAAAAGCATTCGAAAAAAAATTATGCTGGCTGCCAAACATAAAGGACAAGAGGATTTACTGCCATGGTGCCGCAGTATTTGTAATCACTTGTGGTGGTGTACAGCAACATGTGAGGGTGATCCAGTATTACTTATGGAGAAGTGGTTGTCCCTGTCATATCATGTGACTGACCAACACAGCTGGGGGGGTGCAACCAAATATGTGAAATGTCCACATGAAGTACCATTACCTTGTGGGACTGATAAGAAATGGTTAGAGGAAGGAGGGGAGTGCCACAGTGCACTGCACAAGATAGTAAGTAACACACTGTTTATAAAAGATCTGCAGCAGACGACAAAGTTCTGTCATACTGGCAATCTGGAGGTATTCCATGCATTGCTTTGTCGTTACTGTCCAAAGTTAGAACACTTTAGCTATGGAGGCATGAAAGCAAGAACAATGTTAGCGGTCTTGGACCACAATGCAAATCAAAATAGGGAGCATTCAGTGATTAGATGCCCCTCTAGTCACTCCGGGCCAGTTGGTGAAAAGAGATACAGAATAGTGTATCCCAAGGCCAAGCAGGAGTGGATAGCAAAGCCTATATTTGATGGTAGGAAGTATGACTACATCTATGACCTCATGATGAACGTAGTGTCTGCCAAGACAGGTAGTCTGAGTGTGGATCCAATGCAAGTACCAGAGCTGCCCAGAAACATAGCTAGATGTGAGCGGCCAGAGAAAAATACTGTGATTGCACAGCTACAGTCCCGCTTCCACAGTAAGTCCTAAGGTGGACGTGAAAAAGTGTACAGTTATGACAATGTGATAACTAACTGAGTCCAGGGTACATTAAGGATAAGCTGCTTGTCATGTGCGTATGTGAAAAGAGCCAAATTTTAGCAAGTGCCATTGCTACATATTAAAGACAAAACAGTGTCAGACAGTCTGCGAGACTTTGACAGCAGCGGCCGATCTGACTACTGTCACTTAGTACAGAAAAAAATAGTGGTCGAAGCGTCAGTATTGAAAATGTGAGAAATGGTAGAGTGCGTCAAGCTTCATATTTCTTTAATAAATGAGACAGTCATGGTAAGACAGTTACAGAAGTAGATGTGAACTCGTTTATGGTTGTTAAATGTACCTGTTGGATGAGAGGGTAGATTCAATTTGTGTCACTTGCACTGTATCAGCTGAAGTAAGTGTTGGTTTTCATCCACTTTTACCCATATTTACAGTTGAAGGCTTGTATCGCTTTGAACCTGGGTGGTATGTGTGAGTAAAATAGGGAATGGCCTTAGATAATGATATGGAACTGTTATATTTCTGGTGACATGTCAGCGTATAGTAGCTGAAAATGAGTTGTCTGAGTGGGTATTAATGTATACAGAGCAACAGCTGATCCATGTAAAGTGTGTATGGATATAATGGTATAATTTTTAACAACTGTTCTCTCTCGTCTATGAGTCCTGGTGAATGAGAAAAGGTGATCAGAAAGTTGGGTGATCCATTTTGCGTTAATGAGATATTTTCTGTTATGAACATTGCTGGAGAGAACCATCCAACTTACGATGGAAATGGTATTTGACAAGGATGCCAGAATTACCAAGCTGACAGTAAAGGTGGGTATCACCAGTGATTTTACAGCATGCAAGAAGTAAGGATTAAGTCATACATAAGTGTTTTTATCTGTAACCTAACAGTATGTGTTATTGATGGGCATTTACAGGCGATGTGAATGTGGAGAGCTCAACTGAAGAAGTAGAACCTGAACAAAGTGAAAGTATCGGCAGAGTCCTCACGGTAAATATTGCACAAAGGAAATATTACAGCCAAGGTAAGTGTGATTTAGTTAATAATTATAGCCCTCGAAGCAACGATGACAGCTTAAAAGCGAGTTTGAAAGGTAGACAATACTCATACTTGTTAGTGAAAGGAACTGTCATGATAGTGTGTGATACCAGATTGTTTTCTTTATAGTGAAGGAATTATGTTTGAGCAAGAGTGTCATTAATTCTAGGGTGCCATATTCAAAGTGTTTGTAGTGCATAGATAACATGTATAGTGATAACAGCATTCAGGAATACCAGCTGGAACAGGTTTCAGCTCACTGCACATTGCTGGACATGAATACTTCAGAGGCATGCTGTACCAAGGATGATGGACATTGAGACCGAACCATGACAGGGATGGTTGTTGAGACTATGTCTGTTGCATGATGCACTTGCAACGGATAGGGAATGGGAGAGTTCAGTGGCAGTCAGTTGATTACATTCTGTGGTGGTATAATTGATACACTTAACAATTGCAATGGTCATTGTCTGGTGACTTGATGTGCTTGACACACACCTATGTTAGATATTGTAAGGGAAGGGAAAATGAAAGGTTATGGTCTGCTGACTTGACAGCATGGGGTTGTGACACTATTATGAATGTTTGACTTGCAATTGGAAGGGAAGTGCAAGGATGGGTGGATGGACTGCTTGTAACATAAAAATGAGAGGCAGTGGTAGATCAATGCTACTAATTAGTGGACGTGCAGTTGATGAATTGCTATGTGTTATAGCAAACATTCATGCACAGTTAATTTAATTGGAAATGTTGTATCCTTATTTTGGCACACTGAATGCAGGCACACCCATATGATAAGTATATTGCTGGTCATGCATGGCTTTGTGTGTTCTGGACTTTTTCATATATGTAAATGCATCATTATATTGGTTTGATACACTTTGGTATTACAGAGAGTCTGCTAGTTGTAGTAGTGCACTGAATTAGATCAGACCATGCACAGGAATAAAGGCAATAATCATACTAAGCAAAGCCGTAGTATGTATGAAGTATGTACTGTAAACAAGAAATACATTGAGCCTATATAATTAGCAGTAACCAGTTTCTGTAGACACTCTTGCCCAGTCACTGAGAAGGCATTCATTGTTAGACATGAGCTTGATAAGCAAGTGGGTGGTGACATGGCACAGGAATCACAATGTTCAAAATCCTGTGTTGCAGTTATTGCCTGTAACAGTGTTTCTAGTCCAAGCCTTTGTGTAGTGTGCTCCCTGTCACCTGTGCAGATGATGAAGGCTGGTGCCCTTGACACACTGTAACTTGTGTGAACATGTACTAAAGTCTGATGCACAGTGTGAGACAGCGTAACATCATGCAGCTGTTACAAATTTGATGCCAAAGGGGTTTCTGTGATGTAATACATGTATGTTGGGTAACCTTCAGTATTTTGTAGGGCTTACACACATTTATAAAAAGGGGAGAGCACTATGACATGTGCCTTTGGATATCAGATGGCAATATTTAGGAGAACTTGGAGTAAGCTGTGCAATATTGCCAAAAGGGCACAAAGCACTGCCTGGTACAGTGACTTGTAATAGTGTAGACAGGAAAATTATGGAGTCAAAATTGTCAGTCTGTACTCATGAAACTGACAGTAGTATTACTTCTGTGTGCTTTACTGCCTGACTTGACAAGTTTAATTACTGCAACTGCAAATTGGATGCTGCAATACTTCTTTTAGTGAAGGGTCTAAACCCTCTTACGTTTTGTTTTCTGTGAACTGCACATCTCTTTTGTTGTTTTAAAGATGCAGAAGTCAAATTATTAATGTGAAAAATACAAATAACTGTCTGGCTGAGTAGTGTCTACTGCCAATTAACTGCTCGATATTTGAGCAGTGTAGCAGTAAGATTTGAATTATGCACAAAGAAAGGCAGGGACGGCCTCAAAATAAATTTATTAATATGGAAAAAGGACTAAAGGATTGCTAAATAGTATCAGCTGAATTAGAGATGATCATATTAAGCTCCCAAAGTGCCTCAGTTATCTGCATTATGCAAGTGATACATACATGCACATATTAATTAGTAGCCCACTGCAAAAAAAATTTCACTGCATGGAGTATAGAAAACAGTGAGTTTTCAGTACATGCTTTTACTGTGCCAGCATCATAGACACAGGTTTGCAGTCTACTGTTTGTGGAGATTATGCTAATGTCAGTGAAAATACAGAAACAACATGTCACTAGGCTGATGTTCCTCAAAGAGATTGTAAAACATACATAAGTGAACATAATAATGTCTGGTAGAAATAAGGAGGAAATAAAAATAGTGTAGACAATGAAATAATCAAACGTTATCCTGCACTGTTTTACGAAATTTAATTTGAAATTGTTTACATAAATCTTTCTGCTGCTGCCTAACAAATGATTCTGCAGGCAGAGGGGAAGACATTTGAAATGGCACTCCCTTCCTTTCAATTCTGAGCTGTCAGTTGCAGTGGCAGTTTTCACACCTCTGCAGTAGTGTGGGAGGAGGGGACTTTCAATTCAAGCAGGACTACAAAAGAACACTTAGAACAAAGGCATCCAATTTAGCTACAACTCTGTCTGCCGCTAGATAACTTCAAATTATACTGTAAAGCAAGCTCTGATCTAAACACAAATGAGGGTGATTAGCAACAGAAAAGAAGCAGGCTTTACACAGAAGGAATCCAAACTGACAATGAGTCACAGATTTCCCATTATATGTCAATGGCATGGAAAATCACTGTTACTTCCTTATGTCTGGCATGAGTCACAGAAAGGAGACTTGAAATGCTTTATGGGAAAGAGAAAGGCTTGAAGGATAAGAAGATCATGTTGATATAGCAAGCCCCATCGGTAGCCATGTTGTGGTAAACTAGCTAAAATTACTAACAAAGCACTTAGAGTAAATTTTAGGTGTTAAAATAGGTCTGGAAACAAAGAAAGACTGAAAAAACATATTTTTTTAGTTCTAGGGTGGAGTGTTCCTTTAAAATATGACTGAGTAAATATTGTGTGTCTTGGATTCAGTAAATATTTGTGTGTGTCTCTGAATCTCTGCAGTAGTTGTTAGACTGCTTGGAAATTCCTTTGTTACGCTTAATTAGCTTTGGGGTTTCTGCTTGCATTAAAATCTGTGTTGGTTACATTTCTAGTAATCATTTTAAATCGAGTTGCTGGCTAATGAGACTTGTCTGCATATATCAACTAGACATAAACTGATTTAAGTATATTTTCTGCAATTATTTAAGATTTGAGTGAGTAAATATTGTGTGTCTTGGATTCACTAAATATTTGTGTGTGTCTCTGAATCTCTGCAGTAGTTGTTAGACTGCTTTGAAATTCCTTTGTTACTGTTAATTAGCTTGGGGGGGTTTGCTAGCATTAAAATCTGTGTTGGTTACATTTCTAGTAATCATTTTAAGTCGAGTTGCTGGTTACTGAGACTTGTCTACATATTTCAACTGGACATAAGCTGATTTAAGTATATTTTCTGCACTTATTTAAGATTTGCGTGAGTAAATATTGTGTGTCTTGGATTCAGTAAATATTTGTGTGTGTCTCTGAATCTCTGCAGTAGTTGTTAGACTGCTTTGAAATTCCTTTGTTACTGTTAAATAGCATGGGGGTTTCTGCTAGCATTAAAATCTGTGTTGGTTACATTTCCAGTAATCATTTTAAAACGAGTTGCTGGCTACTGAGACTTTTCTGCATATATCAACTGGACATAAGCTGATTTAAGTATATTTTCTGCACTTATTTAAAATTTGAGTGAGTAAATATTGTGTGTCTTGGATTCAGTAAATATTTGTGTGTGTCTCTGAATCTCTGCAGTAGTTGTTAGACTGCTTTGAAATTCCTTTGTTACTGTTAATTAGCTTGGGGGTTTCTGCTAGCATTAAAATCTGTGTTGGTTACATTTCTAGTAATCATTTTAAATCGAATTGCTGGCTACTGAGACTTGTCTGCATATATCAAGTGGACATAAGCAGATTTAAGTATATTTTCTGCACTTATTTAAGATTTGAGTGAGTAAATATTGTGTTTCTTGGATTCAGTAAATATTTGTGTGTGTCTCTGAATCTCTGCAGTAATTGTTAGACTGCTTTGAAATTCCTTTGTTACTGTTAATTAGCTTGGGGGTTTCTGCTAGCATTAAAATCTGTGTTGGTTACATTTCTAGTAATCATTTTAAATCGAGTTGCTGGCTACTGAGACTTGTCTGCATATATCAACTGGATATAAGCTGATTTAAGTATATTTTCTGCACTTATTTAAGATTTGAGTGAGTGAATATTGTGTGTCTTGGATTCAGTAAATATTTGTGTGTGTCTCTGAATCTCTGCAGTAGTTATTAGACTGCTTTGAAATTCCTTTGTTTCTGTTAATTAGCTTTGGGGTTTCTGCTAGCATTAAAATCTGTGTTGGTTACATTTCTAGTAATAATTTTAAATCGAGTTGCTGGCTATTGAGACTTGTCTGCATATATCATCTGTACATAAGCTTATTTAAGTATATTTTCTGCACTTATTTAACATTTGAGTGAGTAAATATTGTGTGTCTTGGATTCAGTAAATATTTGTGGGGGTCTCTGAATCTCTGCAGTAAGGTTTAGACTGCTTTGAAATTCCTTTGTTACTGTTAATTAGCTTGGGGGTTTCTGCTAGCATTAAAATCTGTGTTGGCTACATTTTTAGTAATCATTTTAAATCGAGTTGCTGGCTACTGAGACTTGTCTGCATATATCAACTGGACATAAGGTGATTTAAGTATATTTTCTGCACTTATTTAAGATTTGAGTGAGTAAATATTGTATGTCTTGGATTCAGTAAATATTTGTGTGTGTCTCGGAATCTCTGCAGTAGTTGTTAGACTGCTTTGAAATTCCTTTGTTACTGTTAATTTGCTTGGGGGTTTCTACTAGCATTAAAATCTGTGTTGGTTACATTTCTAGTAATTATTTTAAATTGAGTTGCTGGCTACTGAGACTTGTCTGCATATATCAACTGGACATAAGATGATTTAAGTATATTTTCTGCACTTAATTAAGATATGACTGAGTAAATATTGTGTGTCTTGGATTCAGTAAATATTTGTGTGTGTCTTTGAATCTCTGCAGTAGTTGTTAGACTGCTTGGAAATTCCTTTGTTACTGTTAATTAGCTTTGGGGTTTCTGCTAGCATTAAAATCTGTGTTGGTTACATTTCTAGTAATCATTTTAAATCGAGTTGCTGGCTACTGAGACTTGTCTGCATATATCAACTGGACATAAGCTGATTTAAGTATATTTTCTGCACTTATTTAAGATTTGAGTGAGTAAATATTGTGTGTCTTGGATTCAGTAAATATTTGTGTGTGTCTCTGAATCTCTGCAGTAGTTATTAGACTGCTTTGAAATTCCTTTGTTACTGTTAATTAGCTTGGGGGTTTCTGCTAGCATTAAAATCTGTGTTGGTTACATTTCTAGTAATAATTTTAAATCGAGTTGCTGGCTATTGAGACTTGTCTGCATATATCATCTGTACATAAGCTTATTTAAGTATATTTTCTGCACTTATTTAACATTTGAGTAAGTACATATTGTGTGTCTTGGATTCAGTAAATATTTGTGTGTGTCTCTGAATCTCTGCAGTAGTGATTAGACTGCTTTGAAATTCCTTTGTTACTGTTAATTAGCTTGGGGGTTTCAGCTAGCATTAAAATCTGTGTTGGTTATATTTCTAGTAATCATTTTAAATCGAGTTGCTGGCTACTGAGACTTGTCTGCATATATCAACTGGACATAAGGTGATTTAAGTATATTTTCTGCACTTATTTAAGATTTGAGTGAGTAAATATTGTATGTCTTGGATTCAGTAAATATTTGTGTGTGTCTCGGAATCTCTGCAGTAGTTGTTAGACTGCTTTGAAATTCCTTTGTTACTGTTAATTTGCTTGGGGGTTTCTACTAGCATTAAAATCTGTGTTGGTTACATTTCTAGTAATTATTTTAAATTGAGTTGCTGGCTACTGAGACTTGTCTGCATATATCAACTGGACATAAGATGATTTAAGTATATTTTCTGCACTTAATTAAGATATGACTGAGTAAATATTGTGTGTCTTGGATTCAGTAAATATTTGTGTGTGTCTTTGAATCTCTGCAGTAGTTGTTAGACTGCTTGGAAATTCCTTTGTTACTGTTAATTAGCTTTGGGGTTTCTGCTAGCATTAAAATCTGTGTTGGTTACATTTCTAGTAATCATTTTAAATCGAGTTGCTGGCTAATGAGACTTGTCTGCATATATCAACTAGACATAAACTGATTTAAGTATATTTTCTGCAATTATTTAAGATTTGAGTGAGTAAATATTGCATGTCTTCGATTCAGTAAATATTTGTGTGTGTCTCTGAATCTCTGCAGGAGTTGTTAGACTGCTTTGAAATTCCTTTGTTACTGTTAATTAGCTTGGGGGTTTCTACTAGCATTAAAATCTAAGTTGGCTACATTTCTAGTAATCATTTTAAATCGAGTTGCTGGATACTGAGACTTGTCTGCATATATCAACTGGACATAAGCTGATTTAAGTATATTTTCTGCACTTATTTAAGATTTGAGTGAGTTAATATTGTGTGTCTTGGATTCAGTAAATATTTGTGTGAGTCTCTGAATCTCTGCAGTAGTTGTTAGACTGCTTTGAAATTCCTTTGTTACTGTTAATTAGCTTGGGGGTTTCTGCTAGCATTAAAATCTGTGTTGGTTACATTTCTAGTAATCATTTTAAATCGAGTTGCTGGCTACTGAGACTTGTCTGCATATATCAACTGGACATAAGCTGATTTAAGTATATTTTCTGCACTTATTTGAGATTTGAGTGAATAAATATTGTGTGTCTCTGATTCAGTAAATAAGTGTGTGTGTCTCTGAATCTCTGCAGTAGTTGTTAGACTGCTTTGAAATTCCTTTGTTACTGTTAATTAGCTTGGGGGTTTCTACTATCATTAAAATCTAAGTTGGCTACATTTCTAGTAATCATTTTAAACCGAGTTGCTGCATACTGAGACTTGTCTGCATATATCAACTGGACATAAGCTGATTTAAGTATATTTTCTGCACTTATTTAAGATTTGAGTGAGTAAATATTCTGTGTCTTGGATTCAGTAAATATTTGTGTGTGTCTCTGAATCTCTGCAGTAGTTGTTAGACTGTTTTGAAATTCCTTTGTTACTGTTAATTAGCTTGGGGGTTTCTACTAGCATAAAATCTCTGTTGGTTACATTTCTAGTAATCATTTAAAATCGAGTTGCTGGCTACTGAGACTTGTCTGCATATATCAACTGGACATAAGCTGATTTAAGTATATTTTCTGTACTTATTTAAGATATGAGTGAGTAACCATTGTGTGTCTTGGATTCAGTACATATTTGTGTGTGTCTCTGAATATCTGCAGAATTTGTTAGACTTCTTTGAAATTCCTTTGTTACTGTTAATTAGCTTGGGGTTTTCTGCTAGCATTAAAATCTGTGTTGGTTACATTTCTAGTAATCATTTTAAATCGAGTTGCTGACTACTGAGACTTGTCTGCATATATCAAGTGGACATAAGCTGATTTAAGTATATTTTCTGCACTTGTTTAAGATTTGAGTGAGTAAATATTGTGAGTCTTGGATTCAGTAAATATTTGTGTGAGTCTCTGAATCTCTGCAGTAGTTGTTAGACTGCTTTGAAATTCCTTTGTTACTGTTAATTAGCTTGGGGGTTTCTGCTAGCTTTAAAATCTGTGTTGGTTACATTTCTAGTAATCATTTTAAATCGAGTTGCTGGCTACTGAGACTTGTCTGCATATATCAACTGGACATAATCTAATTTAAGTATATTTTCTACACTTATTTAAGATTTGAGTGAGTAAATATTGTGTGCCTTGGATTCAGTAAATATTTGTGAGTGTCTGAATCTCTGCAGTAGTTGTTAGACTGCTTTGAAATTCCTTTGTTACGGTTAATTAGCTTGGGGGTTCCTGCTAGCATTAAAATCTGTTGGTTACATTTCTAGTAATCATTTTAAATCGAGTTGCTTACCACTGAGACTTGTCTGCATATATCAACTGGACATAAGCTGATTTAAGTATATTTTCTGCACTTATTTAAGATTTGAGTGAGTAAATATTGTATGTCTTGGATTCAGTAAATATTTGTGTGTGTCTCTGAATCTCTGCAGTAGTTGTTAGACTGCTTTGAAATTCCTTTGTTACTGTTAATTAGCTTGGGGGTTTCTGCTAGCATTAAAATCTGTGTTGGTTACATTTATAGTAATCATTTTAAATCGAGTTGCTGGCTAATGAGACTTGTCTGCATGTATCAACTAGACATAAACTGATTTAAGTATATTTTCTGCTATTATTTAAGATTTGAGTGAGTAAATATTGCATGTCTTCGATTCAGTAAATATTTGTGTGTGTCTCTGAATCTCTGCAGCAGTTGTTAGACTGCTTTGAAGGTCCTTTGTTACTGTTAATTAGCTTGGGGGTTTCTACTAGCATTAAAATCTAAGTTGGCTACATTTCTAGTAATCATTTTAAATCGAGTTGCTGGATACTGAGACTTGTCTGCATATATCAACTGGACATAAGCTGATTTAAGTATATTTTCTGCACTTATTTAAGATTTGAGTGAGTTAATATTGTGTGTCTTGGATTCAGTAAAAATTTGTGTGAGTCTCTGAATCTCTGCAGTAGTTGTTAGACTGCTTTGAAATTCCTTTGTTACTGTTAATTAGCTTGGGGGTTTCTGCTAGCATTAAAATCTGTGTTGGTTACATTTCTAGTAATTATTTTAAATTGAGTTGCTGGCTACTGAGACTTGTCTGCATATATAAACTGGACATAAGATGATTTAAGTATATTTTCTGCACTTAATTAAGATATGACTGAGTAAATATTGTGTGTCTTGGATTCAGTAAATATTTGTGTGTGTCTTTGAATCTCTGCAGTAGTTGTTAGACTGCTTGGAAATTCCTTTGTTACTGTTAATTAGCTTTGGGGTTTCTGCTAGCATTAAAATCTGTGTTGGTTACATTTATAGTAATCATTTTAAATCGAGTTGCTGGCTAATGAGACTTGTCTGCATGTATCAACTAGACATAAACTGATTTAAGTATATTTTCTGCTATTATTTAAGATTTGAGTGAGTAAATATTGCATGTCTTCGATTCAGTAAATATTTGTGTGTGTCTCTGAATCTCTGCAGCAGTTATTAGACTGCTTTGAAGGTCCTTTGTTACTGTTAATTAGCTTAGGGGTTTCTACTAGCATTAAAATCTAAGTTGGCTACATTTCTAGTAATCATTTTAAATCGAGTTGCTGGATACTGAGACTTGTCTGCATATATCAACTGGACATAAGCTGATTTAAGTATATTTTCTGCACTTATTTAAGATTTGAGTGAGTTAATATTGTGTGTCTTGGATTCAGTAAATATTTGTGTGAGTCTCTGAATCTCTGCAGTAGTTGTTAGACTGCTTTGAAATTCCTTTGTTACTGTTAATTAGCTTGGGGTTTCTGCTAGCATTAAAATCTGTGTTGGTTACATTTCTAGTAATTATTTTAAATTGAGTTGCTGGCTACTGAGACTTGTCTGCATATATAAACTGGACATAAGATGATTTAAGTATATTTTCTGCACTTAATTAAGATATGACTGAGTAAATATTGTGTGTCTTGGATTCAGTAAATATTTGTGTGTGTCTTTGAATCTCTGCAGTAGTTGTTAGACTGCTTGGAAATTCCTTTGTTACTGTTAATTAGCTTTGGGGTTTCTGCTAGCATTAAAATCTGTGTTGGTTACATTTATAGTAATCATTTTAAATCGAGTTGCTGGCTAATGAGACTTGTCTGCATATATCAACTAGACATAAACTGATTTAAGTATATTTTCTGCTATTATTTAAGATTTGAGTGAGTAAATATTGCATGTCTTCGATTCAGTAAATATTTGTGTGTGTCTCTGAATCTCTGCAGGAGTTGTTAGACTGCTTTGAAATTCCTTTGTTACTGTTAATTAGCTTGGGGGTTTCTGCTAGCATTAAAATCTGTGTTGGTTACATTTCTAGTAATCATTTTAAATCGAGTTGCTGGTTACTGAGACTTGTCTGCATATATCAACTGGACATAAGCTGATTTAAGTATATTTTCTGCACTTATTTAAGATTTGAGTGAGTAAAAATTGTGTGTCTCTGATTCAGTAAATATGTGTGTGTGTGTCTCTGAATCTCTGCAGTAGTTGTTAGACTGCTTTGAAATTCCTTTGTTACTGTTAATTAGCTTGGGGGTTTCTACTATCATTAAAATCTAAGTTGGCTACATTTCTAGTAATCATTTTAAACCGAGTTGCTGCATACTGAGACTTGTCTGCATATATCAACTGGACATACGCTGATTTAAGTATATTTTCTGCACTTATTTAAGATTTGAGTGAGTAAATATTGTGTGTCTTGGATTCAGTAAATATTTGTGTGTGTCTCTGAATCTCTGCAGTAGTTGTTAGACTGCTTTGAAATTCCTTTGTTACTGTTAATTAGCTTGGGGGTTTCTACTAGCATAAAATCTCTGTTGGTTACATTTCTAGTAATCATTTAAAATCGAGTTGCTGGCTACTGAGACTTGTCTGCATATATCAACTGGACATAAGCTGATTTAAGTATATTTTCTGCACTTATTTAAGATATGAGTGAGTAACCATTGTGTGTCTTGGATTCAGTAAATATTTGTGTGTGTCTCTGAATATCTGCAGTATTTGTTAGACTTCTTTGAAATTCCTTTGTTACTGTTAATTAGCTTGGGGTTTTCTGCTAGCATTAAAATCTGTGTTGGTTACATTTCTAGTAATCATTTTAAATCGAGTTGCTGACTACTGAGACTTGTCTGCATATATCAAGTGGACATAAGCTGATTTAAGTATATTTTCTACACTTATTTAAGATTTGAGTGAGTAAATATTGTGTGCCTTGGATTCAGTAAATATTTGTGAGTGTCTGAATCTCTGCAGTAGTTGTTAGACTGCTTTGAAATTCCTTTGTTACGGTTAATTAGCTTGGGGGTTCCTGCTAGCATTAAAATCTGTTGGTTACATTTCTAGTAATCATTTTAAATCGAGTTGCTTACCACTGAGACTTGTCTGCATATATCAACTGGACATAAGCTGATTTAAGTATATTTTCTGCACTTATTTAAGATTTGAGTGAGTAAATATTGTATGTCTTGGATTCAGTAAATATTTGTGTGTGTCTCTGAATCTCTGCAGTAGTTGTTAGACTGCTTTGAAATTCCTTTGTTACTGTTAATTAGCTTGGGGGTTTCTGCTAGCATTAAAATCTGTGTTGGTTACATTTCTAGTAATCATTTTAAATCGAGTTGCTGGGTGCTTAGACTTGTCTGCATATATCAACTAGACATAAACTGATTTAAGTATATTTTTTGCAGTTAAGATATGACTGAGTAAATATTGTGTGTCTTGGATTCAGTAAATAGTTGTGTGAGCCTCTGAATCTCTGCAGTAGTTGTTAGACTGCTTTGAAATTCCTTTGTTATGGTTAATTAGTTTGGGGGGTTCTGCTAGCATTAAAATCTGTGTTGGTTACATTTCTAGTAATCATTTTAAATCGAATTACTGGCTACTGAGACTTGTCTGCATATATCAACTGGACATAAGCTGATTTAAGTATATTTTCTGCACTTATTTAAGATTTGAGTGAGTAAATATTGTGTTTCTTGGATTCAGTAAATATTTGTGTGTGTCTCTGAATCTCTGCAGTAATTGTTAGACTGCTTTGAAATTCCTTTGTTACTGTTAATTAGCTTGGGGGTTTCTGCTAGCATTAAAATCTGTGTTGGTTACTTTTCCAGTAATCATTTTAAAATGAGTTGCTGGCTACTGAGACTTTTCTGCATATATCAACTGGACATAAGCTGATTTAAGTATATTTTCTGCACTTATTTAAAATTTGAGTGAGTAAATATTGTGTGTCTTGGATTCAGTAAATATTTGTGTGTGTCTCTGAATCTCTGCAGTAGTTGTTAGACTGCTTTGAAATTCCTTTGTTACTGTTAATTAGCTTGGGGGTTTCTACTAGCATAAAATCTCTGTTGGTTACATTTCTAGTAATCATTTATAATCGAGTTGCTGGCTACTGAGACTTGTCTGCATATATCAACTGGACATAAACTGATTTAAGTATATTTTCTGCACTTATTTAAGATATGAGTGAGTAACCATTGTGAGTCTTGGATTCAGTAAAAATCTGTGTGTGTCTCTAAATATCTGCAGTATTTGTTAGACTTCTTTGAAATTCCTTTGTTACTGTTAATTAGCTTGGGGGTTTCTGCTAGCTTTAAAATCTGTGTTGGTTACATTTCTAGTAATCATTTTAAATCGAGTTGCTGGCTACTGAGACTTGTCTGCATATATCAAGTGGACATAAGCTGATTTAAGTATATTTTCTGCACTTGTTTAAGATTTGAGTGAGTAAATATTGTGTGTCTTGGATTCAGTAAATATTTGTGTGAGTCTCTGAATCTCTGCAGTAGTTGTTAGACTGCTTTGAAATTCCTTTGTTACTGTTAATTAGCTTGGGGGTTTCTGCTAGCATTAAAATCTGTGTTGGTTACATTTCTAGTAATCATTTTAAATCGAGTTGCTGGCTACTGAGACTTGTCTGCAAATATCAACTGGACATAAGCTGATTTAAGTATATTTTCTGCACTTATTTAAGATTTGAGTGAGTAAATATTTTGTGTCTTGGATTCAGTAAATATTTGTGTGTGTCTCTGAATCTCTGCAGTAGTTGTTAGACTGCTTTGAAATTCCTTTGTTACTGTTAATTAGCTTGGGGTTTTTTGCTAGCCTTAAAATCTGTGTTGGTTACATTTCTTGTAACCATTTTAAATCGATTTGCTGGTTACTGAGACTTGTCTGCATATATCAACTGGACATAAGCTGATTTAAGTATATTTTCTGCACTTATTTAAGATTTGAGTGAGTAAAAATTGTGTGTCTCTGATTCAGTAAATATGTGTGTGTGTGTCTCTGAATCTCTGCAGTAGTTGTTAGACTGCTTTGAAATTCCTTTGTTACTGTTAATTAGCTTGGGGGTTTCTACTAGCATTAAAATCTAAGTTGGCTACATTTCTAGTAATCATTTTAAACTGAGTTGCTGCATACTGAGACTTGTCTGCATATATCAACTGGACATACACTGATTTAAGTATATTTTCTGCACTTGTTTAAGATTTGAGTGAGTAAATATTGTGTGTCTTGGATTCAGTAAATATTTGTGTGAGTCTCTAAATCACTGCAGTAGTTGTTAGACTGCTTTGAAATTCCTTTGTTACTGTTAATTAGCTTGGGGGATTCTGCTAGCATTAAAATCTGTGTTGGTTACATTTCTAGTAATCATTTTAAATCGAGTTGCTGGCTACTGAGACTTGTCTGCATATATCAACTGGACATAAGCTGATTTAAGTATATTTTCTGCACTTATTTAAGATTTGAGTGAGTAAATATTCTGTGTCTTGGATTCAGTAAATATTTGTGTGTGTCTCTGAATCTCTGCGGTAGTTGTTAGACTGCTTTGAAATTCCTTTGTTACTGTTTATTAGCTTGGGGGTTTCTGCTAGCATTAAAATATGTGTTGGTTACATTTCTAGTAATCATTTTAAATTGAGTTGCTGGCTACTGAGACTTGTCTGGATATATCAACTGGACATAAGATGATTTAAGTATATTTTCTGCACTTACTTAAGATATGACTGAGTAAATATTGTGTGTCTTGGATTCAGTAAATATTTGTGTGTGTCTCTGAATCTCTGCAGTAGTTGTTAGACTGCTTGGAAATTCCTTTGTTACTGTTAATTAGCTTTGGGGTTTCTGCTTGCATTAAAATCTGTTTTGGTTAAATTTCTAGTAATCATTTTAAATTGAGTTGCTGGCTAATGAGACTTGTCTGCATATATCAACTAGACATAAACTGATTTAAGTATATTTTCTGCAATTATTTAAGATTTGAATAAGTAAATATTGTGTGTCTTGGATTCACTAAATATTTGTGTGTGTCTCTGAATCTCTGCAGTAGTTGTTAGACTGCTTTGAAATTCCTTTCTTACTGTTAGTTAGCTTGGGGGAGTTTGCTAGCATTAAAATCTGTGTTGGTTACATTTCTAGTAATCATTTTAAGGCGAGTTGCTGGTTACTGAGACTTGTCTACATATTTCAGCTGGACATAAGCTGATTTAAGTATATTTTCTACACTTATTTAAGATTTGCGTGAGTAAATATTGTGTGTCTTGGATTCAGTAAATATTTGTGTGTGTCTCTGAATCTCTGCTGTAGTTGTTAGACTGCTTTGAAATTCCTTTGTTACTGTTAAATAGCATGGGGGTTTCTGCTAGCATTAAAATCTGTGTTGGTTAC
>NC_056740.1:424131036-424143536 GCF_019279795.1 Protopterus annectens
TTACGTTTTATCCCACTCCCTCACTGGTTACATTGTATTTCATTCAGGCACACACCTTCTTGCTGTATGCCCTTACTCCCTCACTGGTTACATTGTATTTCATTCAGGCACACACCTCCTGCTGTATCCCCTCCCTCTCACTGGTTACATTGTATTTCATTCAGGCACACACCTTCTTGCTGTATGCCCTTACTCCTCTCACTGGTTACATTGTATTTCATTCAGGCACGCACCTTCTTGCTGTATGCCCTTACTCCTCTCACTGGTTACATTGTATTTCATTCAGGCACGCACCTTCTTGCTGTATGCCCTTACTCCCCTCACTGGTTACATTGTATTTCATTCAGGCACACACCTTCTTGCTGTATGCTCTTACTCCCCTCACTGGTTACATTGTATTTCATTCAGGCACACACCTTCTTGCTGTATACCCTTACTCCTCTCACTGGTTACATTGTATTTCATTCAGGCACACACCTTCTTGCTGTATGCCCTTACTCCCCTCACTGGTTACATTGTATTTCATTCAGGCACACACCTTCTTGCTGTATACCCTTACTCCCCTCACTGGTTACATTGTATTTCATTCAGGCACACACCTTCTTGCTGTATGCCCTTACTCCTCTCACTGGTTACATTGTATTTCATTCAGGCACACACCTTCTTGCTGTATGCCCTTACTCCTCTCACTGGTTACATTGTATTTCATTCAGGCACACACCTTCTTGCTGTATGCCCTTACTCCCCTCACTGGTTACATTGTATTTCATTCAGGCACACACCTTCTTGCTGTATGCCCTTACTCCTCTCACTGGTTACATTGTATTCCATTCAGGCACACACCTTCTTGCTGTATGCCCTTACTCCCCTCACTGGTTACATTGTATTTCATTCAGGCACACACCTTCTTGCTGTATACCCTTACTCCTCTCACTGGTTACATTGTATTTCATTCAGGCACACACCTTCTTGCTGTATGCCCTTACTCCCCTCACTGGTTACATTGTATTTCATTCAGGCACACACCTTCTTGCTGTATGCCCTTACTCCTCTCACTGGTTACATTGTATTCCATTCAGGCACGCACCTTCTTGCTGTATGCCTTTACTCCCCTCACTGGTTACATTGTATTTCATTCAGGCACGCACCTTCTTGCTGTATGCCCTTACTCCTCTCACTGGTTACATTGTATTTCATTAAGGCACGCACCTTCTTGCTGTATGCCCTTACTCCCCTCACTGGTTACATTGTATTTCATTCAGGCACACACCTCCTTGCTGTATGCCCTTACTCCTCTCACTGGTTACATTGTATTTCATTCAGGCACACACCTTCTTGCTGTATGCCCTTACTCCTCTCACTGGTTACACTGTATTTCATTCAGGCACACACCTTCTTGCTGTATGCCCTTACTCCCCTCACTGGTTACACTGTATTTCATTCAGGCACACACCTTCTTGCTGTATGACAGCCCCTGCCAGTCTGCATCCAGATGCTTTGGACTGAATCTCACCTCTACATGATGTGCTACCTACTCTTTCTTGGTCAGACCAGCGTTTGGGAGCCCATTCTATTTACACTGTTTAACCAGTTGTACCACTGATATTGTATATGGCTCTTCAGAGCTTAATTTGCCCTTTTCTGACTTATGCTGTCTAGAAAATAAACTTTCTGCAGTGCAGTGTGTATACAAATGTATACTTACCTTGTGGCTACAAGGATACACATACTTTTTGATGACAAAACTATATAATTATAGACCTATAAATCTGATTAGCCTCATCTATAATGCTATAGAGAAGATCATTATGGAATTAATAGATAGGAGCATAGGTAACCTACAAACTCTTGAACCAAGCAAGTTTAGTTTTTGTCAAGGGTAGATCTTGCCTGCTTAACTTGGTCGAGTTCCTTGGGATGGATACTGAAGCAGTGGATGAGATAAAATCAGTCACAGTACATGCCACAAATGTATTTGACACAATCCAACACTCAAGTATTGTTGATAAACTGTCCCATCTAAATGTTAATCTTTTTGTAACTCAATGAAGAGGAAACTGGATCACAAATAAAACCCAGGAAATTGGGGAAAGACCCCACCTTCTTGCTGTATCCCCTTACTCCCTCACTGGTTACATTGTTTTTCATTCAGGCACCACCTTCTTGCTGAAAAAAAAAAAAAAAAAAAAAAAAAAAAAAAAAAAAAAAAAAAAAAAAAAAAAAAAAAAAAAAAAAAAAAAAAAAAAAAAAAAAAAAAAAAAAAAAAAAAAAAAAAAAAAAAAAAAAAAAAAAAAAAAAAAAAAAAAAAAAAAAAAAAAAAAAAAAAAAAAAAAAAAAAAAAAAAAAAAAAAAAAAAAAAAAAAAAAAAAAAAAAAAAAAAAAAAAAAAAAAAAAAAAAAAAAAAAAAAAAAAAAAAAAAAAAAAAAAAAAAAAAAAAAAAAAAAAAAAAAAAAAAAAAAAAAAAAAAAAAAAAAAAAAAAAAAAAAAAAAAAAAAAAAAAAAAAAAAAAAAAAAAAAAAAAAAAAAAAAAAAAAAAAAAAAAAAAAAAAAAAAAAAAAAAAAAAAAAAAAAAAAAAAAAAAAAAAAAAAAAAAAAAAAAAAAAAAAAAAAAAAAAAAAAAAAAAAAAAAAAAAAAAAAAAAAAAAAAAAAAAAAAAAAAAAAAAAAAAAAAAAAAAAAAAAAAAAAAAAAAAAAAAAAAAAAAAAAAAAAAAAAAAAAAAAAAAAAAAAAAAAAAAAAAAAAAAAAAAAAAAAAAAAAAAAAAAAAAAAAAAAAAAAAAAAAAAAAAAAAAAAAAAAAAAAAAAAAAAAAAAAAAAAAAAAAAAAAAAAATTTTTTTTTTTTTTTTTTTTTTTTTTTTTTTTTTTTTTTTTTTTTTTTTTTTTTTTTTTTTTTTTTTTTTTTTTTTTTTTTTTTTTTTTTTTTTTTTTTTTTTTTTTTTTTTTTTTTTTTTTTTTTTTTTTTTTTTTTTTTTTTTTTTTTTTTTTTTTTTTTTTTTTTTTTTTTTTTTTTTTTTTTTTTTTTTTTTTTTTTTTTTTTTTTTTTTTTTTTTTTTTTTTTTTTTTTTTTTTTTTTTTTTTTTTTTTTTTTTTTTTTTTTTTTTTTTTTTTTTTTTTTTTTTTTTTTTTTTTTTTTTTTTTTTTTTTTTTTTTTTTTTTTTTTTTTTTTTTTTTTTTTTTTTTTTTTTTTTTTTTTTTTTTTTTTTTTTTTTTTTTTTTTTTTTTTTTTTTTTTTTTTTTTTTTTTTTTTTTTTTTTTTTTTTTTTTTTTTTTTTTTTTTTTTTTTTTTTTTTTTTTTTTTTTTTTTTTTTTTTTTTTTTTTTTTTTTTTTTTTTTTTTTTTTTTTTTTTTTTTTTTTTTTTTTTTTTTTTTTTTTTTTTTTTTTTTTTTTTTTTTTTTTTTTTTTTTTTTTTTTTTTTTTTTTTTTTTTTTTTTTTTTTTTTTTTTTTTTTTTTTTTTTTTTTTTTTTTTTTTTTTTTTTTTTTTTTTTTTTTTTTTTTTTTTTTTTTTTTTTTTTTTTTTTTTTTTTTTTTTTTTTTTTTTTTTTTTTTTGTTTTTTTCTAATTGGAAAAGGGGAAATTTTCATAGAGTTTTTTCCCTTCAAAGAAAATCCAAAAATTTTTTTAATTTTTTAAAATCAGACATTGTGAAAGCCTTTTTATCTTTTTCCGGTTTAAACCAAGGGTTCTTTTAGGAATTTTTGGGGTGTTTCCAACCCTCTATTGGTAATTTTTTAAAATTCCCCTTTGGAAAATTTTTGGGGTGCCTCTCCCATGGTTAAAAATTTTTATAAGGGAAACTTCAAGGAACCTTTTAAGTTTTTCAGATTCCTTTTCCAAATTTTCTGATTTCAAAACCCTCTCCTTTTGCAAAAACAAAAAAACATCTTAAAATGTAAACGGGTTTAAAAGAAATGGGGGGGGTTAAAAGGGAAAAAGGCCCCCCCCCCAAAAGGGGGCGTCTAAAAAATAACTTGGGATCTTGCCCCCCCCTTTTCTCCCTGGTCCCCCCGGTCTCTTTTTTTGCAAAATTATTATTTTGCTTTAACTTTTCAACAAGGGGTTTGGAGATCATTATAATTTAAGAAGGCATAGGAAACCCCCCCCAAATTCCCCCCCCAAAAAGCCAGTTTTTTCCCCAGTCCTTCCCCAAATTGGTCGGGGTTGGATGTTTTTTTCCCCGATGGGAAATTTTTTTATTCAAATGTTTTATCCAAAAAAAAAAAAAAATGTTGGGAACCCTTTCAATCTTTTTTTAAAACCTTTTGTATATGAAAGAAAACTGATTCAAAATTTTTCCCCCCCTTTTAAAAGCATCCTTAAAATTTGTTTTAAAAGTGTTTACCAAAAACCCCTTTACCTCCCCTTTTTTTATTAATTTTTGGGCGAATAATTTAAAGTTTTCCCTTACATTTGAATACTGAAATTTTCAAAATTCAGCCCAAATTTTTCTTGCAGACACTTCCAATTTTAACTTTAGACTTTTGATTTTTAATTTCAAAATGTAAAAACCTCATTTTGGGGAGAAATCCTTACACAAGTGGGAACCCGAAAATTAAAAGTTTTTTTGACTTGAACTTTGTGCCGGGACTTTTCACCACAGTCCAGAAGTTTTTCTTCCACGGGAAAAATTTTTAAAAGTTGTTTCAAAGGTTTTTGATAATTCATCACGGGAAAAATCCAAGTTTTTTGGATCTTGGGGATTTAATTCGATAAACCCCGGGAAGACCCCACTTTAAAAAGAAATCAAGGGTTTTTTGGATCAAACTTTTTTTTTTTTTCAAACCCCTTTTCTTTTTCAGAAAAATATTGGGTGGAGAAACTGCCCTAACCCAATTCCGGGTCCCCCCCTTCCCCATTTCCACAAATCATTAAAAATTTGGGATTTTGTTTACTTTCAAATATAAAAGTAATGGTGTTTGGGTACCAAGGACAACAAGCCATAAATTGAAAAGGTGCTTCCCCTGTAAAGGATAATTCTGCATTTTCCCCGGCATTTCAATTGAAAAAGAAAACCCATGGCTTTAATTAAAACAAGAGGTTGGGTCCTAAACAAACCCTTTTAACTTTAACCCACAGCACTTACCTGTGGTTTTTTTTTCTGGAGAAAAACTTTTGGAAATTAAAAAAATTAATACCAGTAGGGTTTCCTTTATACTGTGGGGATTTTCCCATCCCCTTTTTTGTCCCTTTTTAAATGGAAAATTTGTAGGGTAAAAAGGGGTGGAAATGTTTTTCCCTTGGCGAAAGGTACTGCTTTTTCTTTAAAAAGGGATTTTAAATTAAAAAACTCCCAAATCTTGTTTTCCCCTTTTGGAGGCAACTTTTTCCTTTTTAAATGGCCAAGGTTACAAAATTCCCAAAGGAATAAAAAACGGGGTTTTTCCCCCCACAAAACAACAATTGCTCCAAACAAGGACCCAAATTTTTACCCGGGGTTTTCTAAATCCCAAAATTTTAAATGGAGGAAAAAAAAGCTTCTACAAAAAACTTTTAAAAAAATGGGGGGGTTTTCTGGTTTGCCCCTTTAGTGACGCCTTTTTTTAAAATATTTTTGAGATACCGTTTTCCTTTTTGTCAATTTTTTTAATTCCACAGACCTAGGATCATCCTATTTTTTTTCACAAAATGTTTTTGTTTTTTTTTTGTAAGGGGCCCTGAAATTATTTGGTGATTTTTTTTGGAAAAATTCTTTCTATTTAGTCTAATCGGGCGTTTGAAGTTTTATACAGGGTTTTCTGATTCTTTAATTTTAAAGAAGAGTATTGGATTCGTCTATGGGTCCCTTCTCTTTTTCAAGGGCATTTCGGGAAAAAAAATTTTTTTATCCCCAGAAAAATGAGTTTTTTAGAAAATTCCCTTTTTCTTTCCTCCAAAAATGGGGGAAAAAAGATGTTCCTTTTTGGATTCCACAGAAAACCCGGGCCCCAAACCCCCCGAAAGAATAATTTTTAAATCCAACTTGCCACTTTAAGTAAGAAATCCTTTCAAAAAACTTTTTAATCAATTTTTTGGGGGGTTTTTGATGTGATTTTCGGGTTAAAATTTGGATTCAGGGGTGGGGTAAATGGGGGGGGGGAAAAATAGCCGGGGTTTGTTATTAGGTTGTTGGGCCCCTAATGTCCTAGCCCAACCTAGCCCAAATTTGTTACTTTTATTTTTTTTTCCCAATTAAAAAATTTTGGGGGAAGGGTCATTGGGGGCCTTCTTCAAATTTAAAGGTTTATTCCAGAATATTTAAACAGTTGGTATTCTGTGATACTTTAAAAAGAAAACCATTGTTTTTAAAGGGTGTGGCTTTCTGGACCTTCCCCGGGGGGATTTTTTCCTTAAATGTTTAATGGTTCTCCCAAAAGTAAAAATTATGAGAGTTTTTAATTGAAAAAAAGACTTAAGAAAAACCCTTTCTCAAAATTTTAAATTCCCTTTCCCCCTCTTTTCCCTTTTTAATTTAAGTTTTAAATGATAAAATTTTTATTTAGCGGTTTCCCAGGGCCAACCTCCCTTTCAGAAAATTTTAATGTTGGTTTAAAAAGTTGGCTTTGCCCTGAATTTTTCGTCTTTTTCCTTAGAGTTAACCCATTGCTGGCAACAATTTCAAACATTTGT
Organism: Protopterus annectens; assembly: GCF_019279795.1. NCBI lineage: Eukaryota > Metazoa > Chordata > Ceratodontiformes > Protopteridae > Protopterus > Protopterus annectens. The sequence goes on from NC_056740.1 coordinate 424,137,642, forward strand.
TTGGAATTTTTAATTCACAATTAAACTTTAGACCCCCTTTCCCCAAAAAAAGAACCCCCCTTTACCAAAAACAAATCTTGTATGTTCGCAATCCCCCGGTTTGCCCCCTTTCCCCCTTTTGGGGGGGAACAGTAAAGTTTATCAGGGTTTTTTTGTGCAAAAAGGGTAAAAACTTCTTGGGGCCTACTTTGATCCTCAAGTCAAACCCTGAAAGTTCCTTTTCTTCAATAAGAATCCTTTAAAAATTAAATTAAAGAATGTTATCATATCCATAAAGGGGGACCATTGAAAATAAGGTTGGTCTGAAACCTATATTTGTAGGTTGCTTTAGACGGCCCCCGGGTCAAGTTATATTATAACCCCCTTGTCCATTTTAATAGCCAATTTGTTCAAACCCTTCCTTTTTGTAAGGAAAACCTTAAATTTCCAACCTTCCCAAAAACCATTAAAGTTTTAAACCCCCTCCAAAGGGAAAAAGTCCCTTGTACTTAAAATTTTAATTTTTTTCCTTCCCCCAGAAAATAAATAAGTTTCAAAAAGTCACAGATTAAAAATGTTGGTTTCCTATTTGTTCTTTTTGCCTATGTTTTTTTGATACCTTTTTTGAAATTTACTTTTTAATACTTTTTGTTTCCAAATCTTTTTTTCTAAAATCTAATTTTTCAACCCATCCTTTTTTTACAGAACATGTACACAACCAAAAAACCCAAACCCGGGGCCCTTCTGCCTTAAAACCTCCTCCAAACCATAAATTTTAAACTTAAAATTTTCTTTGAAGGTTAAAAGTTAAATTCATTGTTTTGGAAAAAAATAAACCAATAAAGTCTGTTTGATAAGAAATTTTTAAAAATTGGCTACTTTAAAAATTTAAAACAAATATCTTTTTACAAAAACAAAATTTTTTTTTTAATAAAAAAAAAACATAAAAAAAACCATGTACTTTTGAAAATACAAAGGGAAAATAAATCTAGTTATTTTTATTTTCCCAATGCGAAAAATGGAAAAGCAGACCAGTTTTAACTACGGGTCAAGATTTCCTTTTTTAAAACCCTTTAATTTTTCTTTCCCCCCACATTTTTAAAATCTCCCAAAACTCCAAAGGGGAAAAAAGTTTGGGAAAAAGTGTTTTTTGGAAATGGTAATTTTCTTAAATATCAACTTCCAAAAAAATCAAATTGGGAAAATTTTTCAATCTTTTGTTACCCCTTCTGAAAGGAAGTCCTCCTTTTTAGGGGCAAAAAAAAAATAAGTCCCTCAAAGAATGTTTTTAAAACAGGTTTCCCCAAAAAAATTTATTTTTTTTTGGGCCTGCCTAAAAATTTGGTTTTTTTGGGTGGTTTTGGTTACAAAAGAAAGAGAAAACCCTCATTTTAAACTTTTTTACAATTAAAAATTTTTGTTTTACACTTTTAAAATTTACTTTTCTTTTTATTAAAAAAAAATTTTTTAAAAACTTTCCTGTTTCTTTTTCTGTATTTTAAAAAACAATAAAGATTTTCAGTTTTTCTTTCTTTTTGTTTTTTAAGTAAAAATTAATTTTTTTATAAGTTTTCAACCCTGTGACTTTTTGGGTCTTTTTTACAAATTTTTTTTTCCCCAAATTTCTTTAATTTTTTATTTTTAAAGTTTTTAAATTTTTAACCGGGAAGAGATATTAAATTTTCAGCCCCTTTAGGGGTAAAAAAAAATAAAAATTAAGGAGGTCTGAAAAAAATTTATCAAAGGAAAAAGTTCTAAAAAACACCGTTTTTGGAACTAAAAAAGGGAAAAGTTGGCAATATTGGGGAAACAAAGAAAATTGGGCAAGTATTCAGGGAAAAAATCAAATTTAGAAAAGCTTTTTCGGGAAAAAGATAAAATAATTGGGGAAGCTATTCAAAAAAGGTAGTGGTTGGAAAACTAGTGCGGGGGCAGGTCAAAATTGGAAACGTCAGGGAAAAGGTTAAAAAATTAGAGAAGTATGGCGGGGGAAACAAACAAATGGGTTAGACAACTAGGGGAAAAAGGTGTGGGTTTAAACGCTATTCAAAACAAACAATTGAGGCAACCCTTTGCGGGGAAACTATATGTGGGTTGAAAGTTGTCGGGGAAAAGGTTTTAAAAAAGAACGTATTCGGGAAACGGGTACAAAATTAAAAACTTGATAAACAGGAAAAATAGGTTGAGAACATTCGGGCGGAAACTTTTTAACCATGGTAAACAAAAAATTAAGCAAGCTTTGCAGGGAAACGGGAACAAGTAGGTTAGAGCAACTTTAAAAAGGAAAATAGGTTGAAAGTATTTGCCAAACTTTTAATTAAAAGCTTTTGGGGGAAAGGATAAAATTTAAAAGTTTGTCAGGCGGGATTTATTGAGAACTTTAGGGGGTAAAAAGGGTTAGACCCTAAATAAAAAGGTTAAAAGGGTTGGCGTATTCGGGGAAAAAAATTGGGGGAAAAAAAAAATTTTAAGGAAGTATTAAAACGGTAAATTTAAAATGCTTTCAAAACAAAAACCCTTAAGAACTTTTGGGGGGGGGAAAAGGATAAATTTAGACGTTGTGGGGGAAAAGGTAAATGGTTGGGAAAAGTTTTAAGGGAAAAATTGTATTGGGGAAAAAGGGGAAAAAAGGTAGGTTTTAAAAAACTAGGGAAACGGGGTGGGAAAGGGTTGTTAACAACCTAGGGGGGGAAAGGGTAAAATTATTTGAGCAAGTATGGGGAAGGTTTTGGTGGAAATTATTAAAAAGTAGGGGGGAAAAAGGGGTAGGAAAAATTTATTAAGGGCTTGTGGGGGAACGGGGTCAAATAGGTTAGAGCAAGCTTGTGGGGAATTAAAAGGGGTGGGATTAAAAAGTGGGGAAAACGGGTGGTGGTTGGAAAGATTAAACAATAAAAATTTTTAAAAGCAGGGGGAAAAAAAGGGGTAAAATGGGTTTTAGAGCAAGCTATGTAAGGGAAAAAGGGTTAAATGGTTGGCGGGGGGAAACAGGGAAAATTAGTTGCGAGGGGAAGGGAAATTTTGGGGGTTTTAAAAAGCTTTTAAAAGGGCATTGGTAGGTTAAAACTTTAAGGGAAGTATTAAATATTGTTAACAAGTTTGGGGGAAAGGTTTAAAAAATATTAAAAAGTTTTAAAACGGGTAAAAGGGTTAAGCAATTATTCGGGGAAACGGGGAAAAGGGTATTTAAAGGAAGTTTAAGGAAATTAAATATTAAAGAAACTATGTATCAGGGTGGAAATAACTTAAAACTTTGGGAAAAAAATAAAACAAAATGTGGGGGAAAAGGGAATGAATATTAAGAAATGGGGGGGAAAGGGGGTAAAATTATTAAAAAATTTTTTTAAAAAATTAAATATTTTTAAAAGTATTGAAAGGGAAACATTGGGAATGGTTGGCAACTAGGGAAAATATGGTAAAGGGCTTATTCCAATTTTGGCGGGAAACATGGAATATTAGAGACAAGCTTTATACAGGAAACAGGGGGGAATTTTTAAAAGCATGTGGGGGGCGGGTAAAGGCTTGTTAAAAGCTACAAAAGGGGGAGGAAAAGCAATAAAAAGAAATTTTGGGAAAATTTTATTGAAGTATTCGGGGGCGGTCTGGGGGAAACAAAAAGGAAAAGGGTAAATTTTTGGGCCCCTTTGCAAAAAAAGGGATAAAAAAAGTTTTAAAAAAAAAAGGGGGGGAAAAAGGTTGTTAAAAAATTAAAATTAAAAGCTTGTGCACAAAAAGGGTGGTGGGGGTTGGGGAAGGGAAAAGGGGGAAGGGTTATTAAAAGCTTGTAAAATTTTATGGTATTAGTTAAAACTTTGCGGGGGAAATAAATAGGTTAACAACTTAATAAGTTTAAATGGTTATTAGAACATTAAAAGAAAATTTATTGAAAAACTTGTAAAAATATGGGGGAACCTTATTGAGATATTGGGGGCCATTTGTCAAAAAGTTTGAAAACGGGGGGAATGGTTTTCAACTTTAAAAATAAAATATTATTAAAAAGGTAGGGGGAAAACAGGGTAAATATTAAAAGCTATTGGGGAAAAAAAATAATTATTAGAGAAGTAGGGGAAAATAAAGGAATGGTTATTAAGCCATGTAAAACAGGGTAAAATGGGAGTTAGAGCAAGTTATGTGAAAGGAACAGGATAAAAATTAGAGCAGCTATGGGGAAGGAAAGGTGGGAAATTTAGAGCAAGTTATGGGGAATTTAAATAGGTTAGGGGAAAAACTTTGTGCAGGGAACGGGATCAAATAGGTTAAGAGAAGTAATGGGGGAAACAGGGAGGAAAGGTTTTAGAAGCTATGGGGAGGGAACAGGAAAAATAAGTTAGAGGTGGAAGGGAAAAGGAAATATTAGTTGAGCAAGCTAGGGGAAGGAAAGGTAGGAATAGTTTTTAGAGCAAGCTATGGGGAAGGAAAAGGGAAAAGTTGGGAAAGAAAAGGGGAAAAAGGGGTGGGAAAAAGGTTAGAGCAAGCTATGTAGAAGGAAGAGGGAAGGAAAGTTTAATTAGGAAGGTATTGGAAGGAAGTAGGGAAGGAAAAGGTTAGTTAGAGCAAGCTATGTGGGGGGAAAAGGGGAAATATTTGTTAGAGCAAGCTATGGGGAAGGAAAGGTAAATAGGTTAGAGAGTTTATGTGGAAGGAAAAGGTAATGGTTAGAAGCAAGTATGTAAGGAAAAAGGGGAAAGAATAGGTTAGGGGGAAAGCTATGGGGAAGGAACGGGGTAGGAATGGGTTAGACAAGCTATGGGGAAGGAAAGGAAAAAGGAGGGGGAAAGCTAGTGGGGGGAACCAGGTAGGAATAGGTTAGTTAGGCAAGTATTGGAAGGAATTATGGGGGAAAGGGTTTAGTTAGAGCTTTTTGGGGAAGGAAAAGGTATAGGTTAGAAGCAAGCTAGGGGAAGGAACAGGAAAATAGGTTAAGGCAAGTATGGGGAAGGAAAGGTAGGAATAAGTTAGAAAGCTATGGGGAGGAAAGGTAAATGGGTTTTGGGGCAAGCTATGTGGGGGGAAAGGAAAATTTTTTTTAGAGCAGCTATAAAAAAAGGGGGTAGAAAAAGTTGGGAAGCAAGAGGGAAGGGAAAGGGGGTAGGAAGGTTTTTAGAAATTGGAAGGAATAGGGGGAAAATTATTTGAGGAAGCGTGGAAGGAAGTAGGACAAATGAAAAGAGAAATTGTGGAGAAGCAGGAAGGAAATTTTTAGGAAGTTGTAAAGGAAGTATGGGGGAAAATTTTTTTTTAGAAAATGTAAAGGAAGCAGGGGGAAAAGGGTTTAAAAAAGGGGTTGGGGGAAAGAGGGAAAGAATAGGTTAGTTAGAGCAAGCTATGGGGAAAGGGAAGGTAGGATGTTAAGAATGAAGGGAACAGTTTTTTTTTATAACGAAATGTGAGGAGGAAAATGGGTAAGGGGAAACTTTAAAAAAAGAAAGAAGAAAGGTGTAGCTAATGGGGAAAGTATGGTTGTAGACCCCTTTTTATGGGGGGGGTTTGGAAAAGGGTTTGAATGAAAAAGAAAGAAGCTGGTAGAATAGGGGTGGCATGGGAAAATGGGAAAAGTTAAAAATGGGGAAGGAGCGGGTTTGATATTTTTTAAGTACAGAGATTTTAGGTTTTACATTTTGGAAGGGGGAGGAATAGTTTTTTGAAAGTTTGAAACGGAAAAATTTTTTTAGAAGCTGTGAAAAGAAAACATACAGAACCCCGGTAAAAATTAACCTATGGCATTTAGGGGGTTAAAAAAAAAAGGGGGGAATTTTAACCCAAAATAGGAAGTAAATTTTTGGGGGAGTTAGGTGGAGAGGAAAATTTAAAGGGGGGCCCAAAAATAGGAGAAGTGGGAATTTTTTAGAGGAAAGAAATAAGGATTATTTTTTTACACCCTATTTAAGGAAAAATTCCCAGTAGGGCAGAAAATTT
>NC_056740.1:424146036-424203536 GCF_019279795.1 Protopterus annectens
TATTCCAAATGTAGGCTGAACTCAAGCCAAAACAAAATTAAGTGCAAGAATACTCTGCAAAAAACAAGTATGCATAATTCCCCAGTATACTAAAATATGGTGCTGCAGTAGCATTGTCATCTCACAGTAAGACGCTGTCCTGTTCGATTCTCAGCTAGAGTGTCTTCTGTGTGGAGACATGCGTAAATGGGCATACCTTCATTGAAGGTTGTGCATCAGAGCTGGCAACTCGGCACGTAAAAATCTACTGCCAATCAGCGGATCGGAGTTCCACTGTGGCAACCCCTAAAAGCCGAAAGACACAACAACTAAAATATTTCTAGGAGGGGGTGGAGCCTGAATGGCTAACTGAAAGCAGCAGTATTTTAGAGCTCCATATAACTAGTTAAATAAGACAGGAAAAATATTATTTTTTTTTCTTCAAAGTATAAAATCTTATAGATAAAGGACTAATTTACATAATTAGAAACGTTGATGAAGTTTTACAAATAATTTCCTGTCAAAAAGCTTGGAGATATATTCACTTGTTAAAATGAGAAACTCAAGGAATTCTTACCAGGATGCTGCCTTAAAAAGGAACTACAACAGATGGTATCTACCCTGCAGGAGTTGTCTTTGAAGATGGATGATTTTAAAGAGAACCTAGAAAATCTTAAAACAGTCAAAAACAGGCTGACACTCTCAAGGAAATGCTACAACACCAGACAAGGATAACAGGAATAGAGGTTTCACTAAATGACTTAGAAAGCAGACTTAAGGAAGAGGAAACACATAAAGAACTGCTTCTTAAGCAAAACACTTGGTTAGTTAATAAAGAGAGGAGAAATAACATCAGGATGTTCGGATTACCTGAACACACAGAAGGTGAGGATATTATTTCCTTTTTATCAAGCTGGATCCCTGACTTTTTAAATTTAAAAGAAGGACTTTCCTTTGGCATTGAAAGGGCACACAGAGCTCTTGGGAAACCTGCCACTAACTCAAACTCTCCTCCTAGGTCAATAATTATCAAATTTCTTTCATACTTGGACAAGGAACTGATTTTAAGATCTGCTTGGAGGAAGGCACCTCTAAAATATAAACAGAGCCTGATAAGATTTGATAATGACTATTATTCCAGAATAATTGAACAAAGGAAAAAAGTGTGGCCATTGATAAAGTTTCTGAAACAAAATAACATCAAGGCACAACTTGCATATCCAGCTAAGATAAGAATACTGTATGCCAACGAGATGAGGACTTTTGTTGACTTAGAGGAAGCCTCTTCATTTATTAAAACTAATAATGTGATTACTTTACCAGAAGATATGGATTGGATGTCACCTTCTCTCAAGAGAACAAAATAAACAAATGTCTGGACAGATGTCAAAAAGAAGAAGCAAAAGACTGATGCTGTTACACCCAAATCTCCCAAAGCATCTACTATGATATGAATTGTTTTAACATTACTTCAAAGGACCAATTTTACTGCTTGGAATTTTAAAACAAAGGTAACTAGCTACTGGAATCTTTATCTAAATTTTTTGAAAATCGATGACACATGAGTTTTCACATTACCTCAGGTACGTAAAACAGGGTACTTTTCTTTCACAGAAGGAGGGTTATATAGCACATAAAATATTTATACTGTAAATCAACATACATAGTATATGTGTATTTTCTCTTAATTTTCTCTCTTCTTTCTCTCGCTTCTCTCTTTTCTCATTATTTATTTTAACTGCATCTTGTCTCCCTTTCTAAATTCTCTCCTATTTACTATACTAATATAGTCTGTATATATTTAATAACGCACTACCTATATAAAGATAAATAGTAGTCTAAAATAATCTAGTTCTAGGGTAGACTAATTAGAAAAGTGATCTTAATTAATTGTTATTACAATATTTATTAGATTAATGGTAGACACTGTTATGCTTATTGGGTCTGGGGACATGTTAGTGATTAACTCTGAAATGTTCCGTTTATGTACATATGTCCTTTGAATTATTTCCTTTTAGTATTAATAAATACATAAAAAAAGGAGGGAAAAATGTACTGTTGGTTAAGAGAAGTGGAGCTTTCTTTACATTCTATTTGCCTCGCGAACTATTTCAGTTTTTTTAAAAATATACTGCTCAGAAACTGCTATATTTACATTGCCATGGCAACAGTAAACAATTGTGGCAGTTTCTACGGGCACTGTGAACCTGCAAAGTTTAGCCTCACAGACAACAAATAGCAAAAAAAGAAATGTTTTTTTTAATTATTAGAATGAAATACAACCTAAGCAATGTAAATTAAATACATAATATGATTATTTGTAATTATACCATGACCGCCGAAAAACGTGCACGCTGATTGGCCAGCGCGTTCGTTAATCGAAGTTATACTAATGGAAAAGGTCCGTCGCCGACTTTTTCCATTAGTATAACACGCTTTTAAACATTGTTCGCTATGTTAAATGGGTTTAACATAACGATACAGCTTTAAAATAAGCAATGGAGATCTCCGTTGCTTATTTTAAAGCTGTCTCGCCATGTTAAACCCATTTAACATAGCGAGACAGTTTTGTGTTAAACGGAGAAAGCAATCTCCGTTGCTTTTTTTGTTCGCTATGTTAATGAGTTTAACATAGCGCAGACAGTTTTAAAATAAGCAACTGTCTCGCTATGTTAAACTCATTTAACATAGCAAACACTAAAAAAGCAACGGAGATCTTGCTTTCTCCTTTGCTCGACAGTTTGATGTACGCGCAGGCCAGTACATCAGAACTGCCGCGATGCCAGACATCTGCGGAAGGGCAGTAAACAGGCATTATATTATGCCATTATTTAAGAAAAGTAATAGTTTCTTCTTAAATAATGTCATATAATAGTAATAACTCACTTCTGGTGGTAATGTTAATTTACCCACGGTTGGCTTTGTTTGGTCCCTTGGGCTTTGCCCTCGGGACCAAACCATGCCAACCGTGGGTAAATTTAGCATTACCCACACCCAGGCGTGGGTTATTGCTATAATACTTTATGATCTACCCACATTGGATTACACATTCCTGGAAACACTACTGAAATGTCCTCAAATTACATGTACACTTAAATGAAGCTGCTTAAGTATTACTCAGTTTAACATGCTGACTCCAAAAGCTGTCTATACTGTAAAAGTTACATTTTATATGTTACTTGAAATTGACAGTCTCTAGAGCATATGAAAAGATACATATTGCTTTTTGCAACATGTTATCTTTGTAGTTACCCTACACTCTGTGCAAACTTACTTGGCAACTGATAGCTATTCATTTAAAATATCAGTTTAAATATTAAATGTGCTTTTGAAATGCTACTGACATTTTGACAAAATATAATCTGAACTGAAAAATGAATGAGTGGAAGGAAGTGAAGTAATGCACAGATTTCAAAGACAGTTCTTGACACTACAGTGTAAGTAGAAATGTATATAAGGAAGAATTGAAATGTTTTAGTCTTCCAGTTTAAATAGCTTACTGTCAGCATTTTGATGTATTAGAAAGATTAAAGAGCTAGGAAATTATTATTATTTGTCTTTATAAGGTTTATTAGACAGATGTTAGACTCTGCTTTGTTTAATGGATTGTGATTCATGTTTATGAGGAAAAGTGGACTCAATTAGATCATGTTATTACAATGTTTATTAGATTGATGGTGGACACTGTTATGCTTAATGGGTTACGGAACATGTTAGCGATTAACTCTGAAATGTGTTGTTTATATACTTACTGCCAGTTGAATTATTTCATTTAGTATTAACAAAATATATAAAAGGAGGGAAAAATGTACTGTTGCTTGTGTGAAGTAAAGCTTTTTTTACATTCTATTAGCTTCGCAAACTATTTCAGTTTTTTTAACACTCATTGATTAGGAACAACTATGTTTGTGTTGTCATGACCGAAAACAGCTGTGGCAATTTTTATGGGCTCTGTGAATCTGCAAAGTGCATTTAGTCTCACAGATAACAAATAACAAAAAAGTAATGTTTAACTATTAAATTGAATTATAACCTAAGGAAGGGTAAATTAGATAACTTATTAGGACAACTTGTAAATACTTTATAAATTGCCCACATTGGATTATACATACCTGGAAACTCATCTGAAATGTCCCCAAATTACTTGTGAACTTAAATGAAACTGCCTGATTAATAAGTATAACTTAGTTTAACAACCTGAATCCATAAATGATCTGCTCTATAAATGCGACATTATATATGTTACTTGCAAATGACAATCTCTAGTGCACACGAAAAGATGCATATTACTTATTGCAACATGTTATCTTTGCACTAACCATACACTCTGTACTAATTCATTTGGCAACTAAGTTATTCCTTTGAAATATCAGTCTAAATATAAATTGTGCCCTTGAAATATTGTTGCCGTTTTGACAAAATATAATCTGAAATGAAAAAGGAATGATTTGAAAGAAGTGAGGTATTGTACAGACTTCAAAGACAGTCATTGGCACTACAGTATAAGTAGAAATGTATACATGCAAGGAAAAACTGAAATGCTTTACTCTTCTAGTTAAAATAGCTTATTGTTACATTTTGCTTTATCAGAAAAATTAAAGAACTAGGAAATTATTTTTAATTTGTCTTTATAATGTCTATTAGAGAGATATTAGACATTGATTTGTTTAATGGATTGCAAGTCATGTCCATGATGGACTACTGAATGTTATTTTTGTTTACCTATGTTTGCTGAATTCCTTTTATCAGTACTGATTTAAAACAAAAAAAAAAAAAAAAAAAAAAAAAGAAAGGGAAACCTTTGTTTTTGGCTAAAGGATAATAAGCTTAAGTGTATTCTAACTGCCCTGTGAACTCTCTAAAATGTTCTAAACACTATTTGATTAATACTTACCTATGAGAGGGTGGCCTAATGGTTAAGGTGTTTGCCTTACAAACAGAAGGTGCAGGGTTTGAGTCTCACAAGGGGTAATGGGCTAGGCTTAAATTGGCTCACAAGGGCAGTTAGCCTAGTAATAATCTATGAAACTATGAAACTATAATGTAAGTCTTGATTACCATATTGGTACCTACACATTCATCCTAGACCTGATGTGATTACCCACTCTGGAAGCAGGAGGTGTCCTATACAGGGTGGGAATTGTCAGGATGATCATAGTTCATTGTTAGACTCTGCTTTGTAAATCTATAAAGACTTAAAAGCACTGGACACTGGAATGTAGGGACCTTCTGCTCAGAGTCAGGATAGCACTGATAAGCCATGTCTTTTCATAAGTTTAAATTGAAGTTGGTGAGTTGAAGAAAGGAAAAAAAAAGGAGAGCAAGCAGTACACCTACAATAAATTTATACCTCATTGGTAATCACCCATTGTCACCTACAGAGTCTTTTCACTCAAACTATTCTAGTAATAATTCATTTGATGTTGGCTTATCTAGTGTCTGCTTCCCTGTTGTGTTTCATTTATCCGGTATGACATATCTGACATGCTTGGGATCTCTTAAGGGTAACTTTATATATTGGATATTTTCTAAGTCAACAAAATAATTGTTTACACTACAAGCATTCCATCCTGATGTATACAATAATATATAATAATAATAGAATAATATAGAATTTCATATCTCTTTTAGGAAATTTCTCCATATAATAATTTAACATATGGAGCTCAGTTGATATTGTTGGTTAAAGGTATGAGTGATAATCTATCTTTATCTATTGGATTAGGAATGACTTTCATTCCATGTTTAATGGGAAATTCATATTTACTTGTACTTGATACTTTAGGATTAATGTTTTATAAAAGTATATTTTAAAGCCTGACCAGAATTCTATCCTACTTGTATTTAAAGAAGAAAGAACATTAAAGAACACTCCCAAGTTTACACACATAAAAATAACATTCAACGTTATCAGAGAATTTGGTATAACAACTATAATTAAAAAAAAAGAAACAAAATGCTTTTTCCAACAATAACTTGAAATGGATTTAACATTCTTATTCTTAAATACTAATGGCTTAAATAATGCAAGTAAAAGTTCAAACTTACCAAAATATTTAAATTTAAATAAGGCACAAGTAGTACTTCTCCAGGAAATGCATTTTAAAACTAATGATAGCTTTATTTGGAACCCTAAGGACTATACAGTCTTAGCGCAATCCTCCTATAGACCAAATACAAAAGGACTATCAATTCTCTGGAAGAAAAACATAATCACTCCAAAAGTTATTTATAAATATGAAGACAAAGAAGGTCTACTAGCATTTGTTATAGTCAAATTTAATAACAGAATATGGACTATAGCCAATCTATATTGGTTCCCAGGAATTGGAGCAGGAATGGTTAAAAAACACCTAGATTTTATTTCCAACAATTATAAAGGAAATCTTATACTGGGAGGAGATTTTAATTGTACCTTAGAAGCTTCTGAAACCAGCAAGAAGTCTTTTCGCATAGCAACTATTTCAAAATTCTTAAAAAGATGGATTGATTAATTTAATTTACTAGACAATTCTAAAATAAAAGATGATAAATCTTTATTATTTTCCCATAAAGACCGTAGATTTGGAACACAAACTAGACTAGACAAATTATTCGTAGTTCAAGATTTACAAACAAAAATCCTCAACTTCTCAATAGTTCCATGCCCCTTCTCAGATCATGACTCACTGATAATGAAACTCCAAATAGAGTTTAAACCATTAATCTTTTCAACTAGAATTCCATCATATATCACGAAAATTAAAGACTTCAGACCCTGGATGTTGTCAGAACTACAATTATTTCTTGAAATTAATAATACAACAGAAATCAGTAGAGTCATGGTATGGGACTCATTAAAAGCATATTTATTTGGTAAGACACTTAGCTGGTACAAAAACAAAGTTAGAGAGTGGGAATCTGAATCATTAAACTTGCAAACCAGACTCTTGACAGCAAAATCTAAAAAAAATCAAAATTGTCCAGAAGTTAAAAAGGAAATAGAGGAATTAAATAAAGATATATAATGAAATTCTAACACACAAAACTTATCTAGCCTTGGAAAGATTAAAAGTAAATTCATTAGTCACCTCCCCCAGATATCTACATAACTTATCTGCAAGAATTAAAATACAGTCCAAAGCAAATAACATTAGCAATACATATCATGAAAATAAAGGGAAAAAGTTGAAGCATTTCGGTTCCATTATATAGAACATTTCAAAAATGATTTAGATACCAACCAAATAAAATTAGATACAAAACTTATCAATATAAAAAGAAATTCCAGAAAATTAAAACTAGACCTACAAAAACCTGTATCCTACAAAGAAATTGTTGACAAGATAAAAGAAACTTAATCTAACTAAGCTCCAGGGATAGATGGTATAATTATGGAAATTTACAAACTCTTCCCTTCAACAGTAATTTCCCGTTTTCATAAAACTTTGCTAGAAGTCCAGTCAGAAGCAAAAATACCACCCTCATGGAAATATTCTTTCATAACACCAATTCTAAAAGATAATAAACCATCGGACCTCTGCACTTCATACAGACCTATATCATTACTGAATAATGATTACAAAATATTTATGTCAATCCTAGCTAGCCAAATGAAAATCCCACTTTCAAAACTGTAAGAAACTTCTCTGTGTGGAAGATTTTCAGTCCATATATTTCTAGTTAATCACTGTATATTAATCAGATCAGACAATAGTAATAGAAGTAGAAAACTTAAACCCATCTTAAGTCAAAACAAAACAAAAAATAATAATAGAAAATATATAATTGTACAGCATTACTAAGTATTTGAAAGTAATCCAAGCAAGGCAGGCAGTCTGTTTCCAGTCGAAAATCATTTTTTAAGGATTAAGTATTAAGTATTAAAATTCCACTTTCAAAGACAATAATGATCAGATTGGATTTATGTATAACAGGCACACACATGATAATATTAAAAGGATACTTACTCTTGTAGATTATGTGAATAAAGAAGATAGAGAAACACTTGTAATTGGATTAGACATAGAAAAAGCCTTTGATTCCATCAACTGGGAATATCTATTTAAAACTTTAGCATTATTTGAATTTACTTCTTCCTTCATCTTATTACTAAAAAACATATATATTAATAACTTAGCCTATGTTAAATTAGGTCCTTTCACCTCAGAATCTATCCATATAACGAAAGGTACTAAACAAGGATGCCACCTATCTCCTATTCTGTTTGCTTTGTCTATAGAAATACTTGCAGAAGTAATATGTAACAATCTGAGAATAAAAGGAATAGAAGTCTATCACCAGTACATATCTAAAATAATGCTTTTTGCTGATGATATTTTATTAACCCTATCAAACTCCAGACAGTCATTAGAAGAGTCAGAAGAAGTAATGGAGAAATTTTATAAGATTTCAGGTCTACACTTTAATAGATCTAAATCAAAATTTCTATTTTTAAATAAGAAAAAAAAGATCTACAAGTTATAGATAAATCCATCACAGGAAAACAAGAACTTATGCTAAATTATTTAGGAACACTGTTATGCAAAAATCTAAATGAAAGAGTATTAATAAATTATAAAAACATTATTGAAACAGTAAAAATATATATAGAAAAGTGGAACAAAATAATATTAACTTTTGAAGACAGATTGCAATTAATAAAAATGGTTTTATTGCCAAAAATACTATATGTAGCATTAGCAATACAGTTAATTCCTGGAAGATGCATTCTTAAAGAAATGAACTCATGTTTAATAAAATTTTTATGGTATCCCAAAAGGAATAGAGTAGCTCTAACTCATCATATTAGACCCTGGAAACAAGGAAGATTGAACTTCCCAGAAATATAAACATAAATAAAAGCATCTGTGCTTAAAACTACAATAGACTGGATAAACCCAAATTATTTTGCCAACTGGAAAGAATTAACAACGGTTATATTAATAAATGAATTTAATCTATTAAAAACATTCTTAATATTAGACAAATCTAACAAACCCTGGTACATACTATGCATTAGTATACAATATAATATAACAAAACCTTTTAAAACATTTCTGATTAATCATTACATCAATTCCTTTAGGAAACTTATCAATGCAAACATAGATCTAAAACCTTGGTTTGACCTTTTAGTCCCATTTACCATCACTAAGAACTTTCCTGACAAAATATATAGAGAAAAAAATAACCTCCTGGGAACAAAATGGATTCTTATGCTAGTTTCAATGTGTAAAAAAATTAAATGTTTTAGATATACATATGATAAAATCTATTTACAATATTCCAACACAAGACTGGTTAAACTTACATAGCATTCTTATGAACACTCAAGATTTATGCAGATGAATTAATATTTCCTCATTTAAAGATATTCCAAATCTAATACATTTTCTATATAAATTCATATACAATAGTTGTGAAAAAAAAATTCCATTTCAAATCTATACAACGAGTTAATAACATATAAATCAATTCCCAAATCATCATACTGGCAGTTTTTAACAAAAGGACAGTCATTACAGTTAACAGAAGAAATTAAATCTAACATCTTACTATCAGTTAAGTACACCTTTAACACACAGTACTGGAAAATATTTAACTGCAAATACTTACACAGAGCATTTTTTAACACCAGATAGAATTAAGATTACAGATCAGTTCTACTACAAATGTTTTTTTGCTAGAGGTGTGAACAGCCAAATAAAGCAGACTGTATTCATATTTTTTATGAATGTAATAAAATTAAAACATATTGGATTGGAATTAATCATTTTTACAAGCTCTATTTAATGAATCCTTTACCTTAACTAAAACATTGATTATACTAAATGTAAATGAAGGTCCCTACCTGAATAAGACAAATATGTATGTGTTATGGATAATACTTGCTTTATCTAGGAAATGCATAACCAGAAGATGGAATTCAAATACACCACTGACCTCGGAAGAATTCTACACTTTACTGAGGACAACTGCATTGATGGAAATAAAAATCAAAGAACTACAAATCTATCCCAGGCCATTGGTAAATAATCCTTGGAAGAAAGTTATATCTTTGTTGGACCCTCTGCAATAATCAATATTGTATCTCCGATAACTGATCTGTCAATTCTATATTTACTAACATACAGTGTATATAGTTGAAAGTCAGGCTAATGTAAATATTGTGTAGAGTTGTTTAAAATGATATTTAAAAATGTTATGTAAATGTTATTTTTTAATTGAAAATAAAATTATTTGAGCAAAAAAAAATATTTATAGGAGGAGATATACCCCCTAATCCTGACCCACCTATCACAATGAACACAAAGGCATTTATCTTCCACACACTTCTATACCCAACAACAGCCAATCCCCAACCTTGGTGGTCTATTTTTTGCTAAAATAAATGTTAGAAGTGTTATAAATAGAACTGTGGATCTGCATGCCTGGATTATCCAACATAACGCTGATGTTCTCGTTGTAACTGAAACTTGGCTTAAACCCAATATAAATTACTCTAAATGTAACCTCCTGGCTATAATCCCATCAGTAATGACTGCATAAAGAGGACAGGCGGTGCTATTGCTTTAATATTTCCCAAGACCTACCACGTCTTCCCTTACAGCAAACCAACACTAAAATTGAGTTCAGCAGAGCTTCTTATTGCTTTCTTCAAAATAAAAAAATATAAACAAATATGTGTTGCTATCCTTGATATCCCCCTTGGCAACAATACAGCTATACAGGAAGGTACCCTACATTGGATATCCATAACATTTCTACAAGAAAAAATATTACTGAGTGGTGTGAATATCAATTGGTTGAACATAAATGTTAGCTCCCCTACATCTAGCATGAACTTGTATGGTTTCACACAACTAATTAATAGCCCCACACATTACAGCAAGACATCAAATTCTCTATTACACTGGATCCTATTATCAGACCCTATCAAATACACCACCGCAGGTACAGTGTCAGACTCTCCCAGTATTCATCTTCCAAACTATATGACTAGACATTTCACACATCCAGTTAAACAGCATATTTATAAAACAATATGTAGCCTTTCAAAGTTTAATCCAGAAATATTAATTACTACACTATCATCTATTAATTGGAACTTCCTAAAATCCTTCCCTTAGACAATGTTGTAATTGAATTCAACGCAGCTTTTTTTTAAATATCCTAAACAACATTGCACCTCCTAGAAGGAAGAAATTGAAAACAAATAATGCAATTTGGCTATCCAAAAAGAGTAGAATGCTAATGCAGGATAGAGAAAAAGCAGAGAAAGAATGCCAAAAATATAAAACACCTCAGTATCTTGAAAACTTCAGAATGCTTCGCAATCATATTAAAAAGCAAATAAATGAAGACAAAAATATTGTATAATAACTTTCAGAATAATACTAAACATAACCCTACAAATTTTGGATATCCATTAAAGAAATCTTACATCCCAGCCAAAAATTCAATCCAAACTCCACTCCCAATAACTCACCACTCAAAACAGCAATACCGTTCAACTCTTATTATATAGATAGTATGGCATCTCTAACCAAGGATTCTGCAACATCTAATCCCAACCCTGCCCAATAGCCACATATCACCAAATCCAGTTTCACCTTCAAACCTGTGCCCACATCCTATGTTAAACTACTATTAAAGAAACTCAAACCATACTGTTCTTCAGCTGATGACCTTCCTAGTGAGTACCTAAAAATAGCAGCCAATAGCATTGACAATCCTGTCTCAATAATTTAAATAAGTCAGTCCAGGAATCCCACATTCCCTTTCTCTGGAAAAAGTCACACATTATCCCTCTGCACAAATTAGGAAATTCAACAGACATTAATAACTGTAAACCTATAGCAATTTTATCTCCCTCACCAAAATACTTGAAAATGTATTCAAAAACAATTGCTAGACTATCTCCTTCAGGAAGAACTCATATGCCCTACAGAACATGGCTTCCATCCTTCCTATAGTACTAGCACTGCCCTTTTAACCTATATAGATACTGTCAATAAAGCTAGAGATAATGGAAAACTAGTCTCTTCCTTATTTCTAGACTTGTCTAAAGCCTTCAACACAGTTTGTTACAGCAAACTTCTACTTCAGATGTCCTCACTAGGTCTGTCTCAGACCCTCCTTCTGTGGTTCAAAAGCTACTTGTTCATTAGGTATCTATTAGTGAAATGGCACTCCACTCTTTCTCTCCTTACTACTGAGTAACCACTGGTGTACCACACAGCTCTAGTCCCCAAAAATCATTTTTATTAACTGGAGTCTATCTTCAAAAGAAATGAAAAGTTTATTCCATTTAGAAATAAGAATATTAATTATACTTCTGATGTTATCATAATTAACTGTAATTATTTCATCAATAGATTTCAATAGAGTAATACCCAGATATTCAAATGAGGACATTTGAACACCAGTAATATGATTCTTTGGAATCTGAACTTTTTACTTTTTCTTCAATATTATCTGTTTTGATTTAGTTTTATTAAAGTGGAGATCATAAATGGATTTAACTAATTGTTTTGTAGATTCTAGTTCAGTAAGATAAGATCTTGAGTTAAGGAGAGTTAATAAGATATCATCTGCAAGTGACATCATTTTAGAAGAGTATTGTTTAAAAATATCTATGCCAAGAGTATTTTAATTTGTATGTATTAAAATAACAATGATTTCTATATCTAAAGCAAAGAGAACTGGCAAGAGAAGAGAGTCCTGTTTAGTACCTGTAGTTAAAGGAATATGTCCTGAAGAGAAGAGACCAATCTTAAAAAAAGCAGTGTTATTGTTATTAATGTTCTTTAAGAGAATAATAAAACTTTCAGAAAAATCAGACATATCTAAGTTTTTAAATAAAAAAATCCAATTCAAAGAATCAAAAGCTTTTTTAATATCTAAACTAATTAATAAAGCTTCTTCACTTCTGTTATTCAAAAACTCTGCAATAGCTAATATACATTTAATATTGTTATGACTATGTCTTTGATAAATAAAGCCTGTTTGATCAGAGTTTTTTACTTGGTTGATAGGTTCTTTTCACTTATTAGTAATGATAGACATGAATAGTTTATAGTCATTATTAAAGAGTGAAATAGGTCTATAAGAAGAGCATAATTGGGAATTTTTATTTTCTTTTAAAGTAGGAACAACTGAGTATTTCCAAGAAGGCGGAATGATCCTTTGAGACTGAATCTCAATTAATGTTTTATGAAAAATGATAGCTGGAGAAAGAAGTTTGTAAATTTCCATTATTATACCATCTGTACCTGGAGCTTTAATAGGTTTAGATTTTTTAACTGTATCAGTAATTTCTTTATAAGAGATTTGTTTGTATGTCACCTTTTAATTTTGACAAAAATTTCTTAACGTTAAGGAAATTTAGATCTAATTTTTGAAGTTTTAATATCTAGATTAGAGTTTTGATTCTGCAAAGTATAAGGAAATTTGAAAACATCAAGAACATCACCAATATCTCTGAAGATTTTCTTTTTCCCGTCATGTTTTACTTTTAACATATTATAAATTTATGATTGCAGTTTTAACTCTTCTTAATAAATTATGCATATATTTGTGAGATAATGATTAGGAAATCATTTTTAGTCTTTCTAGAGCCAGATTTGATTTATGAAATAAAATATCTAGGTATCGTTTATTTAAAATACAAATGTTTTTGCCTTATTTTTTGAAGACATTTTCTGTTAATAAAGTAAGGGGCTTCTTCAGATCTCACTATGCTAGCATGTACCAGCATGGTAGTTCATGCTATAAATATTTATTTATTTATTTATTTGTTGACATGTGATTACTGGGAAAGTCCTACTGGGTAGAAGCCCATTTTCAGCAAAGGTCCGGGAAGAAAAGCTCCAAATTATTGCAAAAAATTTTAAGAACAATAATTTTTAGAATCTTCAAAACTAAAAAAAAACATCTGCAGTTCAAACAATTATAGTATATTAGACATAATATAAAAACATTGGTTAAGAATCAATCCAAGGTATATGACAATCATTTTATATTTAGATACATTTTAGACAGCTTGTAGATAAATTAAAGGTAAGTTTATCTAATACAAATAGGAAATGCAATATGAAGTGAGGGAAAACAGGCTTATGGTATATTTAGAGAGAAAGTTAGGGAAGAGAATTTGATAACACTGAGGAAGTAATTGAAAAAGGGAGAGTAAGGAAGTATAAGAAATGAAAAGGTACTTGTTCACATTTAGGGATATAGTTTATCCTGGTTTTGAGCAAGAATAGAGCGAGATTTTAGCTAAGAAGTTTTTCAGAGTGAGTTTGAAAGATGGGAGAGAAGGTATAGACCTGACCAATAGATGTAAGGAGTTCCAGGCCTTAGCAGCCGTGTACAAGTACCAGGAATGCCGAGCAGATTTGTAGGCAGAAGTTTTTAGTCACTGGATCACAATGAGCAACTGGGAACATAGTTGTGTAGAATGGTTTTCAGTACTAGACAGGCAGATGGATGCTGGATAATTTTATAGGTGGTAAGAAGTTGTGTATATGTTAGTTGATGTGGCAGTTCTAACCAATTTAGGCTTTTCACTGCTACAGAGTAATGGGTTCTGAAAGGGGTATGTGCTCCAGATTTAACAACTTTGTTATAGCATTGTTCAAGTTTTAATTTTTTGTGAAGTGGATAGTAAGGATGAGAGCACCATAAACAAGAGTGGGGAGGAGATAATTAGTGGCAAGTGAAGATTTAATTGCATCAGTGAGAACGTTTTTGGCTCTGTAAAGCATCCTTAGTTGTTGACAAGTTTTTCTTATTTTCTATATGCAGGTTGCATGTAAGATTATCATCCACTATCACCCCTAATAATTTGCTATGAGACGTGACTTCAGTGGTTATATTATAAAGAGAGAGGACTTTAAATTTTGTTTTTTTTTTCATGAGAGAGGGTCTTGGGGATAAAGTAGTAGTTTGGTCTTTTTGGGGCTGAGCATGAGTTGTGAGTTAGAAAAGCCATGTTTTTCTTGATTTGTTCTTCCTTAAGGAAAGTGTGCAGTACAGTTGAAGCAGGAAAACTACATTTCCTTGGTACTTGGTTACATTCTCTCTGTTTCCCTCTCTCTCTCTCTCTCTATATATATATATATATATATATGTATAGATGGAGAGGTGAGTGTGTGTGTGTGTGTGTGTGTGTGTGTGTGTGTGTGTGTGTGTGTGTGTGTGTGTGTGTGTGTGTGTGTGTCTGTAAGTATGGGTGGACTGTGCTTGGTATAAAGTTTGTTTGGTTGACATTTGTTTAATCGAAAGGTCAGCAGGTATGCAAGATTGTATAATACTCAGGGTTGGGGTTTATACCCTTTTAATGATATTGTGCAATCTTGAAGTTAGTATACATATTTAGCATTTGAGTGTGGGGGAGCACAGGGGGCTTTCCCCCCTGCAAAAAGTAATATTTTTCATTTTTTTAATTTTTATTTTTTTATTATTATTTTTTTCGTAACCAAATTTTTGAAACCTGTACTTGGAGCTCTAAAAAGGTGTTTCATCTCGAAAAAATGTGTTTCAGCCCAATCAGATTATCCCACTTAATAAATAACAACAAATAAACACAACATGGAGCTTTCAGATACTTTCATTCATATCAACAAAATGCTGTTAACTTATATTATTATTCACTGTTGTATTGAAACATACAACATATAGGCATATAATATATTAGGCAGCATAGAATGGTGGTCTGTAGGATGACATTGGTGATCAAGAAGAGGAGGACAAGTGTGAGAGCAGTGCCAAGGATCAAATGATGGAAGTTGAAAGGGCGATTGTGAGGTGGTGTTCAGGGAAGAGTTAAAACAGGCACTGGGGGGCAGGGAAGAGCTACCAAATACCTGAGTAACTACAGCAGAGATGGTAAGGGAGACAGCTAGAAAGGTGCTTGGTGTGACATCTGGACAGAGGAAGGAGGACAAGGAGACCTGGTGGTGGAATGAGGAAGTACAGGAGAGTATACAGAGGAAGAGGCTGGAGAAGAAGTGGGATTGTCAGAGAGATGAAGAAAGTAGATGGGCGTTTAAGGAGATGAGGAGCATGGCAAAGAGAGAGGTGGAGAAGGCTAAGGATAAGGCATATGGAGACTTGTATGAAAGGTTGGACACTAAAGAGTGAGAAAAGGACCTGTACCGATTCGCTAGACAGGGGGACCGAGCTGGGAAAGATGTGCAGCAGGTAAGGGTGATAAAGGATAGTGAGGGAAATGTACTCACAAGCGAGGAGAGTGTGTTAAGCAGATGGAAAGAGTACTTTGAGGGGCTAATGAATGAAGGTTGGATGATGTGGGGATATTGAATCAGGAAGTGAAACAGATTAGCAAGGAGGAAGTACAGACAGCTATGAAGAGGATGAAAAATGGAAAGGCTGTTGGTCCAGATGACATACCAGTGGAAGCATGGAGGTGCTTAGGAGAAATGACAGTGGAGTTTTTAACCAGATTGTTAATGAAATTTTGGAAAGTCAGAGGATGCCTGAGCAGTGGAATAAAAGTATTTTGGTACCTATTTTTAAGAATAAGGGTGATGTGCAGAGCTGTAGTAACTACAGAGGGATAAAACTGATCAGTCACAGCTTTTAGTTATGGGAAAGAGTAGTGGAAGCTAGGTTAAGAAGGGAGGTGATGATTAATGATCAGCAGTATGGTTCCATGCCAGGAAAGAGCACTACAGATGCAATGTTTGCTCTGAGAGTGTTGCTTGAGAACTATAGAGAAGATCAGAAGGAATTGCATTGTGTCTTTGTTGACTTGGATAAAGCATATGATAGGGTGCCTAGAGAGGAATTGTGGTATTGTATGAGGAAGTCAGGAGTGGCAGAGAACTATGTAAGAGTGGTACAGGATATGTACGAGGGTAGTGTGACAGTGGTCAATCTTCAATGGGAGTGACAGATGCATTTAAGGTGGAGGTGGGATTACATCAAGGATCAGCTCTGAGCCCTTTCTTATTTGTAATGGTGATGGACAGGTTGACAGACGAGATCAGACAGGAGGCCCCATGGACTATGATGTTTGCAGATGACATTGTGATCTGTAGTGAGAGTAGGGACCAGGTTGAGGAGACCCTGGGGAGGTGGAGATATGCTCTAGAGAGGAGAGGAATGAAGGTCAACAGGGCTAAGACAGAATATATGTGTGTGAATGAGAGGGAGGATAGAGGAATGGTGAGGATGCAGGGAGTAGAGTTGGCGAAGGTGGATGAGTTTAATTACATGGGATCAACAGTTCAGAGTAATGGTGAGTGTGGAAGAGAGGTGAAGAAGAGAGCACAGGCAGGGTAGAATGGGTGGAGAAGAGCGTCATGAGTGATTTGTGACAGACGGGTACCAGTAAGAGTGAAAGGGAAGGTCTACAAGAGGGTAGTGAGACCAGCTATGTTATATGGGTTGGAGAGGGTGGCATTGACAAAAATGCAGGAGTCAGAGCTGGAAGTGGCAGAGTTAAAGATGTTAAGATTTGCACTGGGTGTGACAAGGATGGACAGGATTAGGAATCAGTATATTAGAGGGTCAGCTCAGGTTGGACGTTTTGGAGACAACGTCAGAGAGGCGAGATTGCATTGGTTTGGACATGTGCTGAGGAGGGATGCTGGGTATATTGGGAAATGGATGCTAAGATTGGAGCTGCCAGGTAAGAGGAAAAGAGAAAGGCCTAAGATAAGGTTTATGGATGTGGTGAGAAAAGACATGTAGGTGGTTAGTGTGACAGAGCAATATGCAGAGGACAGGAAGAAATCGAAACAGATGATCCGCTGTGGCGACCTCTAACGGGAACAGCTGAAAGAGAAGAAGAAGACTGTTGTATTGAAACATCAACTCCCACAGTAAAGTAATGTTGATCCTTATTGAAAGAAATGTATACTGCAGTAATCCATCATCAGATCATGCAATCACACCAGGGTGCGATGACTAATATTCTGATTTATTACTATGCAGTCAATAATCCATCTTACTGCAGCAATACAACATCAAACTCGAATTCCCCCCTTCATTATGAGAGTTGTCCCCTACATGCCAAAAGAAATCCCTTGTGAACGGACAGTATGTTAAGGTGGCAAGAATGGTCACAGATTACCAAGTTTAGGCAAAAGAACGTGAAAAACTTCAAGTTATGTTAAAGAAGAGGGGTTACCTAGAATCGTTTGTACAGAACATTGTTTCTAAAGTGTCCAAAATGAGGGAGCATGGCAAGTACAAACAGCTACTTGAGACTGGTGCAGAATTTACTCCTGTTTGGCATCAGTTAAAACTGTAGGAACCAAATGAACAATTTCAAAGTTCCTTGATCCTTCCTTATAATTTACAGTTTAATGAGATACAGGGTATTGTGAGGAGAAACTGGAATTTATTCAAAGTTGATCAGGAATATTTAAATATTGTAGGTGACTAGCCTTGTATCATTTATAAAAAAGACATCAACTTTAAGAAATTATTAGAACTTACCCACGGGGGGAAAAAAGACAAAGACGTATGGTAAAGTGTGGAAACTGTTCTCAGTGTAAATTTATAGCAGAAGGGGAGAGATTCAAGATACCAGGACTGGGTTATGTTAGGTTAACAAAAAGATATTCAAAGGGAGTGGTATACATGACAACGTGCCAGTTAAGTGATAGTTATTACATAGGAAAACGAAGACAGCATTTAAGAATAGGATTTACCTGCACCAATATGATATACATAGACATGAAGAATAAAATTATTTATTTTATTTTATTTATTTATTTATTTATTTATTTGCATTTGTTAACTGGGTTGGTCCAGCTGGGTAAGAATTACCCTTTTTCAGTGGAGACCCGAGGGGAAAAGCCCCAAACAGACATACAAATACATACGAATAGAGACAAATTAACAATATTACAGAGGAAAACAATATTATGGGTACAATGGATAAGAAAAACAAACAATGAAAGTTTGAGAAAAAGAGTAAGGTAGGCCAGAGGCATGCATGCAAAAGATTTATGAAAAGTTGTTCTGAGCAAGATCTCTGAATTAAGTTAAAGTAGGCAAAGAAATGATGATTTAGGTGTGGAGTTAGTAGTGTGGAAGTTTTAGGTGGGAGCATGTGAAGGACATTCCCATTTGGAGGAGAGATGGGAGAGAAGCATGGATTTGAAATTGTTGTGGTTAGGTATATTACGTAGTGGTGTGGGGAGATTGTTCCATAGTTTGGCTATAGTGTGGGGTAGTAGTAGTTTACCAGTAGGGTGGATGGGTTTGTGTACATGCAGGAGGTTTTGGCCTGTGGATCTCAGGGTACGGGTAGGTGTGTAGGGTGTTAGAAATTTAGCAAGAGAGGGGCATTCTGCTGGTTTAAAGATGAGTTTGTGGGCTGTTGTAAGTTGTAGGTACTTTAGGTGGTTGTGGAGTTCTAGCCAGTTTAGGGTGTGTAAAAATGCGCTTAATAAACATGTTAAAGCATGGCCTAGGCATTATTTTAAATATTGTGTTATTGAGCATGTTGACCAAGGCTCCAGAGGGCATCCAAGTCATGATTATTTAGAGTACAAAAAACTCAAATGGCAGATTCCATGTAATGCCACAGAACCATAGGTTCATAGGTAGGTACTAGGCTATCGGCCCTAGGGCCTATACAAGCCCAGCCAAAAAGGTGCCCTGGCTTTTGCCACCCAAGAAAATTATTTTCCTGTGCCACTGTTGAGAAGAGCCACAGAAATGATCCCTGGGGTGAATTTCCTATTTCCCATCCAATCATCAAGATTTTTCTTGAAGAGTGCTAATAAGGAGCTTTGTTTGATATAGATAGGTAGTTTATTCCAGAGTATGGGGAGTCTCTGGGACAGGAATCTATCCCTCCAGCATGTTCTGTTTATTGTGGTGACAAGGTTTAGGTCCCTAGAGCATGTAGCTCAGAGGGATTGGGATTTCTTTAAGTGGAGCATGTCCAACAGCTCTGAGTTTGACATAGCTTTGTATGTTAGGCAGAGATCACCTCTGAGTAGGCGGTATGCAACAGAGTAAAACTGGAGTTTTTTGAGACGGTCTGCGTAGGGCATCTGTTTGAGGCTGGTAATCCTCTTTCTGAGGTATTTCTGCGGCCTTTCCAGTTGTTGTAGATGTCTTGTGAGGTACATACCAAAAGGGGCATTGTACTCTATAATAGGTCTAATGAGTGATGAGTAGAGGGGAACAATGACCTCTTTTTTTCTGGATGAGAAACCTTTTGTGATGAGGTGTGCCACATAGAAGGATTTCTTGACTACTGTGGCAATGTAATTATCAAAGGAGAGACTACTGTCCACCTGTGTCCCAAGGTTTCTTATCACACTTTTGGTGTTAAGTATACTACTGCCTATGTTGTAGTTCATGGGTACAAAGTTTTTACCAAAGGGGATGACATTGCACTTTTTGGCACTGAGCTTGATGCCATGGCTTTGACACCAGGCATCTGTCTCAGTGAGGCCCTTTTGTAGGATGTCCACATCATTAGGAGTTTCAATTATGGCTCATAGTTTGCAGTCATCTGTGAACTTCATTAGCCAAAGACCTTCTGTGTTAGCCTGTACTTCAGAGAAGTAGATACCAAACAGGTGAGGACCCAGGACTGAACCCTGTGGTACTCCACTTGTCACTGCTCTGAAGTCGGATTTAGAGTCTGCTACTTTCACAGTGTGGGTTCTGTCAGGGATCCATTTGGCAACCCATCATGTGACATAGGGATTTATACCTAGTTTAGTGAGTTTATCTATAATTTCAGAGTGGGGGATGGTGTTGAAAGCCTTGGCAAGATCTAGATAGGCTGTGTTAACCACCTTACTCTCGTCTACGGCTTTGGTGACTGCTTCAAAGAAGTCTATCAGGTTTAGGAGATATGATCTGCCTTTTACAAACCCGAACTGGGTGGGGTCCAGAGTTTGGAGATTACCAATTTCTTTGTTTATAAGTTCCAAGATGATACATTCCATGGCCTTGCAGACCAGGCTCGTCTGGCTAATGAGGCGGTAGTTCCTAGGGTCCGTGGTGGCCCCCCCTTATGGAGTGGGATAACCATCACTGTGCACCATTTAGCAGGCACAAAGCCTGAGGTGAGGCTATGATTGAACATGGTACTTAGGTGGGGTCCCAGTTCGCTCTGTAGTTCATGTAGAACACAGCCTGGGATGTTGTCTGGTCCCATGGATGCTGTGTTCTTGGCTTTGGAGAGTGTGGCTTTTACCTGTGCAGCTGTGATTACAGGAACTTTGCATTCTTCCGGTATAGAGATGGGCCCTTTAGGGGGTGAGAGGGGGGTAAAGTTAGCACTGAACCTATTTGCCAGGATGTTGGCAATATCAGTTGGGTCTGTATATTTAGTGCCATTGTGCTGTAACTCAGAGCAGATCTGAGTGTTGCCATTGAGATTCTTGACATAGCTATAGAAGGCTTTGTGGTTGTCTTTAGAATCAGTGGCAATTTTGTTTTCATAACTAGCTTTGCAGGATTTTATCAGGGATTGCAGCTTCTTACTAAGGCTGACCAGGGAACTCCTCCACTCATGGGATTTTACTCTCTTTTGCAACAGTTTCTTCCTTCTGTTGTACAATTTGTTTATGGCAGGGGACCACTAGATTGGCTTCCTTTTTTGGAGGATAGCATCTTGGTTCTGTTTGGGATAGCATGATCCATGCACTCGTGTTAAGTGCATATAAAGTGCAATTGTGTAGGATTCAGTAGTCATAACTGTATTGTCCATCTGCATGGGTGTCATGAAGTTCACCATTTCTGTCTTAAGAAGCATGAAGTTGGCTTTGGAGAAATGTTTTACTGTGGTTTCCTTAATGGGGGGGGGGCAGGATGTGGATATTGAGGGTGATTAGCTTATGGTCAGATCGGACCCATGAGGCATTGACTTCAGGTGTGGAACATCGGTCACTCATGTTGGTAATGACTAGATCTAGGCTATTGTTGCCCCTGGTGGGTGTGTGGATAAGTTGATCCAGGGCATTGGAGTTTATGAATTCCAGAAAGCTTTGAGCAAAGGAGATGGTACATGAGTAGTTTTCCCAGTTAATGGTGGGGTAGTTGAAATCGCCCATTATTAGGGTATTTGGTTTGACCCTAATATTTTCCAGTACATCAAGAAAAGAGGAGTGGGAATCCTGGGGCATGGTGGGGGATCTGTAGCAAGCTACAATTTGGATTGCAGTTTTGCCCAGAGTTAGTTGCACTTGAATAACCTCAGATGCATTATGCTGAGCAACTAGCCTGGAGGTGTGGATATCCTTAATGAATATGGACACACCTCTGCCTTTGGTATTCCGGTCCAGGTTACATGGCCGAAAAGTGTGGTATGAGTTATAGCATGGTAGTGCAGGGGTGCTCTCTGGAGCCTCAAACCAGGTCTCAGTCACTGCACAGATATAGATGTTCTCCATTTTAAGGAGTTCCTTGAGTGTGTGCATTTTGAGATTTAGACTTCTAGCATTGAGTAGCATCACCCTCAGTTTTTGCTTGCCTGTTCCTGTTATGGTGGTGAATTTATTATTTGAACCTTGTCTAAAAAGGTACTATAGGGGCGGCAAGAACCTTAGCCAGTATCCGGAATCCCAGGGGTGACAGGTGCAGGCCATCTCTGGCAAAGCATCGTGGTCTGTCAACCATGTCATCCCAGGCAGACAGATACTGGATCCCTTTAGAATGGTATAGCCAATTGTTGAAGTCAATCATTTTGTCCTTGTACTGCCCATTCGATTCTCAGCTAAAGCATCTTCTGTGTGGAGGCATGCGTGAATTGGCGTGCCTTCATTGAAGGTTGTGCATCAGGGCTGGTAACCCGGTACGTAAAAATCCACTACCAATCATTAGCGGACCGGAGTTCACATGCAGTGCAAGCTAGCACACTTCATTATGTAGCAATATTAGACCAAACACAGTTTAAAAAATGCATTTAAATTTATTTTTATACAGAAAAGTAGCTAAAACAGCAGTAAAAACAATTCAAATGCAGTGCAAGATAGCACACTTGAGTATGTAGAAATGTTAGACCAAACAGTTTACAAAAATGCAATTAAAAATGACTAAAAACAAGTGCAGAAAGAGTCTATTATGTAGAATGAGGTAAAGAGATGGGACTGGGGGGAGTGTCCCAGATCAAATCTACAGTGGGGGTGGGCAACTTTAAAAGCCTCCAAATTTAAACAACAAGACAGAATAAGGAGGGTGGGTAGGGGAAAAAACAACACCTTCAGCAGATTTCTGAAAAACTATACAGTGAAGCAAAAATAACAGTGCTCAACTCTGAAGTCAGCCAGCAATGATATAAAATTAGTCAAGCAACAGTTAACAGTACACAACTCTGAAGTGCCAATAAAATATACTTAGCTCTTTATATCTCCAGATAGTTTGAAGAGTACTCTGTCAGGACACATGAAGGCTCCAGCAATGATATGCAGGCTGTTACTAACAGGTTCTAATTTTATGCAAGTAATCCTTGAAACCACTGGTTTTAAATGAGAATGTTTCCCTAGCCAGCTTGTTGAGGCTGACATCTGCCTATTATTTGTAATTATTTGTAGCTAGGTTAACCTTTATATAGGAACTTGAACAACCATTACCACAGTGACATTATGTAGTGTGTCCTGTTTTATGCTAGATGTATTTCTTTGTTGGTAAGATTATGTGCTTATGTTTTATGTTTTTTTTTATATTTATTCTTATTATTCTCTTGAATTACAATGTGTTTACATATTATTTATACACACTTGTGATTTTTTTGTATACGGACATGGCTGTACTGTTTAGAGCACAGGTTGGGGGTTTATTCATGATTTTACAAAGCTAGAAAACAATCTGTGTAGGAATTGCTGTTCAAGTACTTATACTCTTTTAGTCGTATTCTGCCAACTAATTGTTTAATTATTAAGGCTTTGAGAGATTTAGTGTGTTATGCACACTAATTAATAGGTGCTTTAGAATTTTTACTTAAAAAGAACTTGGGTTATACAAAAAAATTTATTGTGTTTTATGATTTAACTTAACAATGTGCATAGTTTTTCAAAAACTGGAAAGGGCTCTTTAAATTGCAGAGAGAGCACACTAATTAACTAGCTTCTTTGTTAATTTGACATGTGACTTGTTACTTGTATTTAAAGTGTAGTGTGTACAATGGCAGTTTCCCTGATGAAGTCCATGTAATTTGGATGAAAAAGCTCATTGTTGCGGAATAAAAGAATCTTGGTTTCACTTCTGCCTCCTCCTTTTGGATTTTCTTTGGTTATGCACTGGAAATAAAATGAATAATTCCACAGTTGCCTGTCCTTCTAAAGAAACTTAAAGAGTTTAAGTAGTGTACTAAAAATAAGTAAGAGATGAAAATACTTTGAGAATGGGCCATGACAGGTTGGATAGAACAGAAAACTGCCATTATGAAAATTTAAAGTTATGTTTCCTTAAATATGAGATCAGTTGCATGCAAGGCTTGGTGTTAAAAGATGAAAAATTCATAGTAACAATTCAGTTAAGAAAGGAAACTTTGACACAAATACTTTATTATAGCTTGCCCTTCGGAACTGTGAAGTCTAAAGAAACAGAAAAATCATGTCTTATTTTGGCCAGCTGTGTCCTCAGTACAACAAGAGGTTCAGAGCTGTGCCATGTACAGTGCTCATTATAACAGTAAGTATACGTATGTATATGTACTGTGAAGTCTGGTTTTCTATACAGTGTTGTACACTCTCAAAGTAAAGCTGAAGTTGCTTGCAGCAGGCCTCTCATGAATTATCTCATTAATAATACTTTTAAATACAAAGTGTCAGTATAACCTCTTCCCTAATATGAGTCTAGCTATAAGGAAAAGATGCTTGCTTCATCAGACCAAATACTATACACCAATTACTCCTAGAATCACATTCTGTCATCTTCGAGGAGTTTGTAATAGTATCAATCAGTTCATTCAGCAAGACCCATATTTTGAGCATAACTGTAAACTGTGTAGGTAATAGAGCTGCTGTTTACAGCTACAAGAAGAAATGTACAGATAGCCCCAGTTCTGCAAAGATACATCCACAGGTATGGCTGCACCCCATTGGAAGTCTTTTACTAGGGGGAGTCACCAAAACCTATTGTGTCAGGGGAACATCCCTTTAAGCTGCTGATGTGCTTCAACAAATTGCATATAGTTGATTAAGGGAGACCATCTCGGTAAATCACTTTTTCTTGAATATAGTGGTAGTAGAACACAGATCCATAGCTCAAATAGCAAGCAGCAGAACAACTCAGCAATGATTTAATCCACTTTTGATGCATCTCACAAAATGAAAGAATGTGTAAAATTATATTCTTCAAATACAATAAAGAGAAAAATGTACATGCACAGTTCTGCACTATCGGATCTATTGTTTTAAGGTAATAATTATCCGAAACCTAGAGCATATCACCTGTAGACTCGATCATCAGAGTTTAAATCTCTCCCAAACTCACAAAAGTAAAACTTGTTTCAAGTATGATACTAAATATATTGTTTCCAGTGAATGAATACTACGTTTGCAAAAACCTGGGACTGCACTCTGAAATCATGTCTTTGACTGATGATAGTCACAAGTCAAAATAGCAGCATACTGCACGCCATCACCTCTAAGTGTCATGCATTGTGAAAGTGAATATGGTGTTTGCTCTGAATAGGTTAACTGTTGCTAGGTAGCAGTCATCTGCAGTATGACTAAAAGGTACGTAATGACCGCAGGGCTGAGCTTCTGCTCTTTTACAGAGGAATTAGTATCTCACTCCTCAGAACACTGATGGAATGCTCTAATGTATTTAGCAAATTTAGTAAACTTTATGAATTTCTAAAAAGGCAAAGACCACTAAAGTTAACTTTAGTACATGGTAGTTATAGCAGACGATTAAAGCTCTGAGCTGTTAATGAGCTGCCTCCTGTAGTCCTTGGTAAAGAGTTTGATTCCTTCCATCTCCATTTGCCTATTATGTAACTCTGAGTAAGTCATGTAACCAGACATTGCTCCTGGGTTGCCCCTGGAAAACGGATGCTTTCTCCAGTGGACATACCTAGTTAACAAACAGATAAAATAAAATAAAAAAAATCATAATTACATAGTAGTTGCATGTTGTCTACTGTAATTATAGCAAGACCTGTGGGATGTTTAGCCTTATCACTTGTGTCTGTGCTTTTATGTGTACAGGATGCTGACTTGTTACCAGTGCTGAATGACACAGTGAACCAACCATTCACAATGCTATGGCCTACAGATGACACATTTAAAGCCCTCCCTAAAGAGAGACAAGAGTGGTTGTATGATAGTTCCAACCGTGAGAAGCTGGCAGCATATTTGAAAGTGCACATGATAAGGGATCAGAAGGTAAGGGCACAATATGAATTTTTAATATACATATATGACCAGTTAATAGCAAAGGTATGAATGCAGCTATGATGCATTAGATAAAAACAGAGCACACCTACTCTCAAAGTATTTGTTTCTTATAATATACATCTTGGAATGATCTGTTGTCCTTATAAAATGGCTTCCTTCTTATGTTTGATATGTAAATGAAGAATTTCAGTAAGATTGTTTCATTATCATTTTATATTGTATAACAATGTATAGAATAAGATGAAGTGATTCCCTGATTCTAAAGTTAAAATTGGTTGTGAATATGAGCACTTTGCTGTCAGTTGATGAGGTTCTATGACACCATCTCTTGATTTTTTAAACGTAGTTTGCTGATGTTTTCTGATTCTTCTTAGGTTTATATCATGTTGATCTCTGCTGCAGTAGCCTTAGCTATATGGGCTATATCTTGTCAAGGATATAACAGTTGAACAGCTTCCAAAGCTTCAGGGCACCTTCATGTACCCTAACTGTTAAGTCAGCTCATGCTGAGCTGACTAAAAAGACAGGTTTGGGTGCCAAGCCCATCAGCGCCTTACTGCCACTGAAGAGTAAGCTCCTCTGCAGACTGTCAGGGATCAACACTTAGCTTGTGCTGTTCCTTTGAGCAGATAATTTCCCTTTGAGGAAAAACCTTCTATATTATAGCAATTCCTGTTTAGGAAAGTTACTTTTAATCTTGGAGGGCATGTTTAACTCATTTCAGCTGTGTGCACCTCCAGGTCTTTCTGCAGTTACCTCGTACTGATGCCTCTAGGTGTCACATATTGCTTGTTCATATTTGCATTAATAATTCCAAAACCATTCTACATACAAGGTATCAGAATATTTTATCTTGAAGCATACGTGATGGCAAACAGAAATGTATAGATATTTCACCTCTGTCAATGAGTGTTTGTTAGAACTGTAACGTGATAACTTCATTTTTAAAAACTCAAGCCACACCCACTGGGAGTTAAAGGTACACACTCAAAGAGCCGTACTGGAGGGAATGAGTTATTGCCAACATAGCAAATCAAAACCAAGAAAATCTAAAGGTATTATTGCTCAATACTAGAAGTCTAAACAAAAAACTCCATGCCCTAGAAACTCTGTTTACCCTAAAGAATGCTGATGTCTGTGTGGTCACGGAGACATGGTTTAAAGCCACGGAGAGCGCACCAACAGTGCAAGGTTATAATGCCTTCCACACATTTAGGCTGGCTACTTCACAGGCAGGGACTAAAGGTGGAGGTGTCTCTATTTACATCAAAAATAAATATTCTTCAAGGTTGGTCAAACAGGACAATGCACTTGAGTTGCTCCATGTTCAAACCACCATAGGTAAAATCCAATACCACTTCCATGCAAGCTATAGGTCCCCCTCTATGAGCCCAGGAAATCCATACCATGTACGTAAACTTATTAAAACACTAGCCATCCAACCCAATACCATATTCATGGGTGACTTTAATTACCCCACTATTAACTGGGAATCCTATATGATACCAAACACACAGGCACAGAGATTCCTGGATTTTGTAAACACAAACTCCCTGGACCAGATAGTCAATACACCAACCAGGGGTGCAACCATACTGGATCTAATCCTCACTAATATGGGAGACTGCTGCACACCCCCTACTATAATGCCACAAAATGGTTTCCTTTGAAGTAAAAATAAAACCTGGACCCCCAGCTAAACCTGGAATATTCAGGAACTATTCTAAGGCAAACCTCCTGCTATTAAGTGAGAACATGGCAAAATTTCAAGTTCCTATAAACCCTGTGAACCCTTCTGCCTATGTAGAACTGTTCACAGAAACCCTGTACAAGCATGTTAATAGCTGCAGAGCGGCAGCTGTTCCCACCAGGAAGAAGTACAGAACTAAAAAAAAAACAAGCCACCCTGGTAGAATCACAAAATCAGTCAGCTGTATAACAGGAGGAAGAAAATCATGGCAAAAATTAGGAGGTGCAACATCCAGCAGGATAAAAGCACTCTTATCAACTAAACAAACAACTCAGAGAGCAAACAAAGTCTACCAAAGCCAAACTTGAGGTGTTTGGCCACCCAGGCCAAGGACAACCACAAAGCATTCTTTAGCTATGTCCGCAACCTCAAAGGCAATGCACAATTGTGTGCAGTGATCATTGTAAATGCAGCCACCTATATTGAGCCAAAAGAGAGAGCAAACCCCCTGGCTGATAAATTCAGCTCCAACTTTACTCCTCTCTCCCCCTCAACCTTCCCTCAGGAAATATCATCAAATATAACTCCCCCTTACTATCAATAGGGAACAGGTCCTTAATGCTCTATCTAAGACCAGACTAAGAACATTGCATCAATGGGCCCAGACAATATCCAAGGATGCTTTTTAAATAACATGAAATATGACCTATCAGGGCCTCTGGAATTACTATTTAACTATAGCCTCCAAACAGGCTTCATGCCTCACGAATAGAGAAAGGCATCAGTCATCCCTCTGCACAAAGGTGGGCCATCTACAGACCCTGGAAACTACAGACCCATAAGTCTCACTAGTCTTATATGTAAAGCCATGGAAAGAATTATCATGCAGATGATCAACAGAGATATAGTAAACCTCCAGACACTGGACCCAACCCTAAACCTCCAGACACTGGTCCCAACCCAGTTTGATTTCGACAAGGGCAGATCATGTCTACTCAACCTGGTAGACTTCTTTGAGAAAGTCACCAATGCAATGGATGAGGGCAAAATCATTCACACTGTCTACCTTGACCTCTGGCCAAGGCATTTGACACAATACCCCACTTGGACATTGTTGACAAACTCAAGAGGTTAGGTGCAAACTCATCTGTCACCTGGTGAATAGTCAACTAGTTCACAGACAGGACCCAGGAATTTAGAACTGGGGAGTCCACCTCTACAAAGAGGCCAGTCACAAGTGGAGTCCCTCAGGGATTAGTCCTTGGACCGCTCCTTTTTGGCATTTACTTCTCAGAAATCAAGACCAATGTCAGTGGTCTCTGGTTGACTAAATTTGCAGATGATTGCAAATTAAGAACTGTCATTGAATCCCACACTGACACAAATGTTTTCCAGGAGGAGCTAACACAGGCAAACAACTGGTGTCAGAGTCATGGACTAAAACTAAATGCCAAGAAATGCATAATAGTATCCTATCGGAAGTCATCCATCCCTGGTAATTATCATATTTACAATACACTCCTTAGAGCTGACCCAGTAGTCAAGGACTTAGGGACACACATAGATAGTAATTTAGACTTTGATCATCACGTGTCTACAGTGGTGAGGAAATCATTCTATACTGCGCAACTTATAAATAAAGGTATGGCATCTAAGTCCAAGGAAGTCATTGTTCCACTGTATTCGGCATTCATTGAACCTATCGAGTACAGTGCCCCATTTGGTATGTACCTAACCAGGCATATCCAAAAACTGAAATGTCCACAGAGGTTCCTCACTAAAAGAATACAGGGCATATGTAATATGTCCTATGCAGACCGCCTCAAGGCCCTATCCCTGTATTCTGTCTCCTACAGGCTTTTAAGGGGCGATCTAGGACCTTCTAGAGTGATAGCTGTATATCCCAGAGACTATCCCCATCTATGGAACAGATTCCCTATCCATGTGAAGCAGAGTTCCTCCCTAACCCAATTCAAGTGCAACTTGGACAATTGGATGGGAAACCAGAAATTCATCCCTGGTTTGGCACCTATGTCTCTGATGCAAACAGGTAACCTGTAAATGGTTCATCTCCCAGGCTCATGCTTACACTTATCAAGGGTATCAGAACTCATCAGAGATTGGGGATGCATGGCTAGGCTTAAAAAGGCCCTTGTGGTTGTTAGCCTAGTAAACATCTATGAACCTATGAACAGACTGTCTGAGTCTTAACTGTCATTTTAAATGGAAGTGTCAGTTGTTTAAAATAATTGAAAAACATATTTTTTCTGTAGTGAAACTGTTTATTTTACTTTTGGAGGCTGGCAAAATGTTTTAAAGTGCTTTGTACTGCATTTTTATGTGAAAAAAGTGAATTTTGAAGGCTTTTAATTCGCTGTTTTCTCCAGGAAAGAGGCACTAGTTTCGGCTTCACTGTGGAACAAACTACCATTCCTGCGGTCAGTCCTTCTTCCAGCCACAAAAATTAAGCAAACAGCCTTTGCCACATCAGGTTAGCAGTTTGCCTCAGCCCAGGGGACTCTACATTGGCCATACCTTGTTCCTCATACCACTCATATTTTTCCCCGGTTCCCTCTCATGTAGCACCTACAGCCACTATGGACTGGGGGTTAGCCATGTCTTCTGTGGCTTTTGAGGTCCCCTCAGTGGGCAATGGAGAGCCACTCTTTTTGGTTCTGGAAGAAGAACAGGGAGGGAGGGCTTCCCTGTTTAGTCATAATATTGTACTCAACCCTGTGGAAGCTGCAGCTGCAATTAATAACACTTTTACCGGCCTGCATTTTCATGTCAAAAAGAAGCAGAAAACTAAACATGTATCAATTCCTCCTCCAAATTCTTAGACAGAACACGTTTACTGGGTCTAGCTCGGGGTTTAATTCAGGGTTATTCATCCTTCTTACAAAGTGGTTTCTGGTAAAAGAAAGAGGGCTAGCTATTTTATAGATTCATAGGTGTGTACTAGGCTAATGGCCCTGGAGCCCTTACAAACCCAGCCTGTAGGATTACCCTGACATTGTGCCACCCAACCTTGGTTCCCAGTGCCTCTGTCGAGTAGAGCCACTGGAGTGATCCCTGGGGGTGAATTTTTATTTCCCATCCACTCGTCAAGGTTTCTCTTGAAGAGGGCCAGTCTCTGGGTTATGTACCTGTCCCTCCAACATGTTCTGCTGATTGTGGTAATGAGGTTGAGGTCACTGGAGTGCATGATGCTGAGGGATTGGGATTTCTTTAGATGTAGCATTTCTAACAGAGCTGGATCAGGCATGGCTTTGTATGTCAAGCAGAGATTGCCTCCAAGTAGGCGGTATGAGACAGAGAATAGTTGGAGTTTTTTGAGTCTGCCCATATAGGACAAGTGTTTAAGGCCTAGGATCCTCTTTGTGAGGTACTTTTGCGGCCTCTCTGGTTGTTGCAGGTGTCTAGTGAAGTACATGCCAAATGGGACATTGTACTTGATGACTGGCCTAATGAGGGAAGATTAGAGGGAGACAATGACCTCTTTCTTCCTGGATGCAAAACCCTTAGTAATGAGATGTGCCACATAGAAGGACTTTATGACCATAGTGGCAATGTGGTGGTCAAAAGAGAGGCTTCTGTCAACCTGTGTTCCCAGATCTCTTATAACACCTTCTGTGTTCAGTGGACTACCATCGATATGGTAATTCATGGGAAATAGTTTTTTCCCAAAGGGGATGATGACACATTTTTTTGGCAGTGACCTTAAGGCCATGGTTCTGACACCAGATGTTGGTCTCAGTGAGGCCTTTCTGTAGGATGTCAACATCACTTGGGGAGTTAATAATAGCTCCCAACTTGCAATCGTCAGAAAATTTTGTCAGCTAGAGACCCTTTATGTTGTTCTGGTCTTCAGAGAAGTATATACCAAACAAGAGAGGACCCAGGACCGAACCATGTCAGACTCCACTCGTGCCTGGTCGGCAGTCTGACTTGGAGTCCACTGCTTTCACACTGTGGGCTCTATCTGTGAGCCAGTTTGCAACCCAACTAGTGATATAGGGTTGATGTCTACCTTATTGAGTTTTTCTATGATTCCTGAATGGGGAATGGTATCAAATGCCTTGGCCAGATCAAGGTAGGCTGTATGAACCACCTTGCCTTCATCCACAGCTCTGATGACTGAGTCAAAGAAGTCGACCAAGTTGAGCAGGCATGATTTACCCTTCACAAAACTAAACTGTGTGGGATCCAGAGTTTGGATATTCCCTTTATCCTTGTTTATTAGGTCCATGATGATGCGTTCCATAGCTTTGCATATCAGACTTGTCGGGTTAATGGGGCGATAGTTCTCAGGGTAAGTAGTCATTCCTCCTTTGTGGAAAGGGATGACTGTAGCAGTGCTCCATTTGATAGGGACAAAGCCTGAGGTGAGGCTGTGACTGAAGAGGGCACACAGGTGAGGTACCAGTTCACTCTGTAGTTCATGTAGAACACAGCCAGGGATATTGTCAGGTCCCATGGAAGCTGTATTCTTGGCCTTGGGCAGTGCTGTTTTAACCTGTGCAGCAGTAATACTGGGTGCCTGGCAATTTACTGGTATTGTGATTGGTCCTTTGGGGGGAGTGGTAAATTTGGCGCTGAATCTGTCGGCCAGCATATTGGCAATATCTGTTGGCTCAGTATAGGTGGTACCATTGTGCAGTAGCTCAGAGCAAATCTGGGTATTTTCTTAAAGAAGTTCAAGATTCTGAATCTGGACAGGTAGATAAAGGGAAAGATAAAGTGTTTTCTCTTCAGTTTCCTGATTGAGCTCAGATGAGAGATCAGTTTATGATTCTCCCTGTGGGGGTTTCACCTTCTCTGAGACTATTTCAAAAATGTCCCAGTGTTTTCAGTGGGAGAACACTAAGGTTTTACATTCCCTCAGAAAATACTATGAGCTGTTACCAAGGGAATTTCCAGAACCTTCACTTATTCCCCATTTCTGCCAGCTCTGGTGCCTGTCTGTGTCACCGCCTGTAATTTTCCTGACAGTCAGCCTGTTGCCCCTAAAAAAATAGATAGACTGTATAAAGTTTCTCAGTCTTTTATGTTTTCATATACTCTTCCCTGTCCTGACCCAGCAACTATAGCTTTAGTTACAAGCATAGTTGGTTCAACTAGCACCCTGGGCCGGTACTACAAACCAATGCTGCACCCTCAGGTCTTCAAGTGAAGAGCAAGCAAAAAAAAATGTCACTGTAATAAGCTGCAGCTCATTATAGTTAGATGAACATCTCTCCTCTTCCCCTCCCCCCTGATCTTCAATCAAGTGCCAAAAAAAAAAAACGTGCTGCTTCTACTGGCACACTAACCATGTGGCCAGATGGACAACACACCCTCCTCCCTCGTGCCACAGCCAATTAAGTCCTATTTCTGTGCCCTGCCCCAACCCTTCTCCAATTTATTTTGTTAAAAAGAAGTAAACAAATAATGTCTTCTTTTAAACTGTAGTAAACTGTTTGGTATGCCACTGTTCAAAGGCATCCTGTACAGAGCACTACAATGTTCATGTTTTAGTTTAAACAAAAAAAAACTTTTTAAACTGTAGCAAACTGCTTGCAACTACCCTGACTACACAGACTGCTACAACACTTACATTTTAGTTAAAATAAAAAAATGCAGCAAACTGCTTGCTACATGCTACAGTTCAGACCACACAAAGAGGTACAGTGCTCAGGTTTGACAGTAAATGCAATAGCCGGCATTGCATTAAAGAGAGAATGGGATTGGCTAATCACACCACCCCAACATTTTGCACCTGGTCAAGTTGTCTCTCCCGCCGCACTGTAGCTATGCTGCTGGCTTTAGTTAATCCTACTGTTGTTAAACATTTGGATGTTATGTGATCCTATCTCGCCTACATTCTGACTGATGGGTTCGGATCCTCGTCGACCTCGGTTCACTGCACGCTTATGCCAAAGAGCGAAGTCTCTTATTGGCTGAGCTTACTATATCCCAGGATGCACCACTACCAGTCCCCCAGATCTCGTTTGCCGCTAACAAGCAAAGACGTGGTCTCGAGCTTGGCTGAGCTAAGTAGTGTTTTTTCACTTACTTTCCTGTCAGGGATTTCTTCAAAATTCAACAAAAAGCTGTTTTAACAGCTATCTTGTGTTTTTGTGTACGATTGAAGTTTTTTTGTGGTAAAACTTTGTGTAGTGATTGTGTATTGTCTGGCTAGAGGCCCCAGTTGAGTTCAAGGGCCTTCCCTTGTCAGCCCGTTGTCTGTCAAGTTCAGTTTAATTTTTAAAAGGTTCTTGGATCCTTTCTATTTGTGACAGTCCTTAATTTAAAAGATTTGTCTGTGATAGTTAGTGTTTTTTTTTTTGTATTTGCTGGTTATACACTAATTGGTTGCCATAATGTCACAGGCTTCCAGGCCTTCAGGGTTTAAAAAGTGCACTAAGTGCAGTTTTAAAATGTCGATCACAGATGATCACTCTCTCTGTGTGTACTGTTTGGGAGCCAAACATTTGCAGGAGTCATGTAGCGTCTGTCACGCTTTTTCCTCGAGGGTCCTCCAAGAGAGGAAAAATAAACTTATTTTAAAAGGCCTTATCAAACCTTCTTTTGAAGAGGCATTAGCTTCCTTTCCTTCTCCTGCTAAGAAGAAAAGGGCATCTGCTCCAACCAGTCCGTCGGAACCGACCACCAAAAGACATAGGCAGGCTTCTCCTTCGGCTCCACGGACTTCGGAGCCGAGGGCGGAATGGTCTGCCTCGATGCCTCCAGCCTCGACTCCTCTGGGTTCGGAGCCGACGGTTGGGGCATCGAGAGGCGGCTCACCTTCATCGGCTCCACTGATCTCGGAGCCGATGAAGGTTGTCCGCTCAGACACTTCCTCGGCGCCAAGCCCTCTTCGCACCGACGGAAATTGGTTTGACACTCCTTCGCCGATAATCATCGAAGTCGATTCGAGCCGGGTCCCCTAGTCCCTTGGAGCCGTTGGAGAGGCCTACTCGGACCCATTCGGTCTCTTCCAGGTCATCAAGGATGTCAGATTCGGACATAGACAGGGTACTCCAAAGACTTTTCCAGTCCCCAGTCTTCCAGAAATTAGTTTCGCTCCGACCCAATTGGTTTCGGAGCCGATGGCCATTCCATTGCCATTCCTCCTCCGACCGCTGCCGGCTCCGGAGCAGGTGCTGATGGAGCCAGTGGAGATCCTAGGGTCGGCTCCGACCCTTACTCAACCCCGCTGGTCGGAGTTTAGCACACGGACTTCTTCGGCCGGCCCGGGGTGACGCTGGGACCAATTCTTTCGGTTCCAAGCCTCCTCTCGGTGCAAGCCGTGGGACTTCCGTCTGCTATCATGGCTCCGGCGACTAGACCCTCCCAGGATTCTGGGGGTCCGACCTTCAGAGCTATGAGGAGTGCCTTGGCCAAATCCTCTTTGGCCATCTCTACAACTTACCGCACCTTCCCTGGGCATGGAGACTGGGTCTTTGGCAGTTCCCCTGTCTCTAGACAGCGGAGCCCCAGGGCCTGAGGTTACCCCCATGGGGGGTTCCCCTCCTCCTGAGGGTCTTTCGGAGTTGTCTTCGGAGGAGCCCCCAAGGAAGAGATCGTGCAAGAGGAAGCACGTAGACTCCCCCGATGAGTCTCTTACATCGGACACGGATCTTGATGATGCAGAGGGGTCCCCAAAGTCGTCCTCGGATGATGTCTCATTTGCAGACATTCTAGAGATCCTCAAGCAACGAGGCGGCTGGAATTCCAAACCCTCCGCTGATGAGTCGATGTTCCTCAAGGCCTTCGGGCTCAGCCCTCCGCCTCCTGGGTGTCTCCGCCTTCGATGAGCTCCTGGATTTGGTTTGTCAGGGCATGGGAACATCCAGATACTGTGGAACCAGTGCCTTCTTCTAACAAATTTTTGTCTGCCCCACCCGAGAAGGAGTTCTTGACGAAAGGCGTGGCTGTAGATGCCATGGTGGTGGCATCTGCTACACAGCAGGACGTGGCAGAGGCTTCAACGTCCATCCATCCTCCTAATAAGGAGTCTAGGAGCATGGACCGACCATTACGGGAAGCGCACCCTGACTTCAGCGGCCTTTACTCTGAGGTCCCTGAATTATTTGGTACATTTCACCAGACTACAGAGGGATCTGATCAAGGAACTCTCAGACTCTCTCTCAGGTAACCTACCTGAGCAGCTAGCCCAGTCGGTTAGCTCTCAGTTGGCTACCCTTAACTCGATTTCTAACTCGTCCATGCGGCTCATTTCATATGCGGCCGAAGGGGCGGGTAGAGCGGCAGGCACAGGTGTGGCTCTCACGAAGACAAGCCTGGCTCCGTTTGTGTCATTTCATGGAGGCCTTCAAGTCTTCCTTTGCCGACGTTCCTTTGATGGGTCCTCTTTGTTTGGACCCAAGGTAAAGACACTCTTACCCGCTGTGAGCAGGAGGGAAAGACTTTATCTGCCGAGGGACGATTTTCCACTCCCTTTCGGCCTTATCCCAAGGCTAAAAGAGGAGGGAAGATGTGGTTCCGCAAATCACAGAAATTCTTTCCTCAACAACAGGAAGATTCCCCTTCCAGAGGCAGAGGAAGGGGAAATTTTTCTGGGAGACGCCGTCCCAGAGGCGGCAGAGGCCCCTGCAACACTGGAGACCACGAGTCCTTTCGTGGCTCTTCAGCCTCCCACACTTCATGAGGGATTGCCCGGCTGCGCTGCTCCGGAGCCAGTCGGGTGCCGTTTTGCCAAGCACCTAAAAGCCTGGGAGTCCATTACCCAGGACAGATGGGTGCTTCGGATTATTGCCGGAGGTTACACCATTCCCTTCACACGCCCACCCCCACCGTCCAAAAAATTCCCGGACCCACCACCCAGTCAAAGGGAAATTGCAGCCATAGAGGTTTCAAAGCTGCTAGAAAAAGGAGCCATCCAACTGGTCCCCACAGACCAGATCGGATCCGGAAATTACTCAAGGTTCTTTTTAGTGCCAAAAAAGACAGGGGACCTGAGACCCATTCTGGATCTCAGCAAACTAAACCAGTCCATCATGAAGTCCAAATTCCGAATGGTCACTCTACAATCCATTCTTCCACTGTTGGAGAAAGGTGTTTGGATGTGCTCCATAGATCTCAAGGACGCCTATTATCACATACCGATACAT
Organism: Protopterus annectens; assembly: GCF_019279795.1. Classification (NCBI taxonomy): domain Eukaryota; kingdom Metazoa; phylum Chordata; order Ceratodontiformes; family Protopteridae; genus Protopterus; species Protopterus annectens. Next base: position 424,183,152 of record NC_056740.1, read on the forward strand.
CAGGCGTCCAGGAGATATCTGCGCTTCAGCCTGGGAGACAGTCATTTCCAATTTTGTGCTCTGCCCTTTGGTCTCACCACAGCCCCCAGGGTGTTCACCAAGTGTTTGGCAGTAGTGACTGCTCACCTGAGGAGTCTCAGATTCCAAGTGTTTCCCTATCTGGACGACTGGCTCCTGACTGCCACCACCAGGGATCTACTATTAGAAAACCTGCAAGCCACTATCTCCCTGGGTGCTTCCCTGGGAATTACATTCAACTGGTCAAAGTCTGTCTTGCTGCCTTCTCAGCGAATAAGGTTCATAGGGGCAGAGATAGACTCAAAATTAATGTGAATCTTCCTTCCTACCGAAAGGATACAAACATTACAAAATCAAGTCCGTGCCCTGCTTCTGAGATCCAAAGCCCCAGCCAGGATGGTCCTGCAACTCCTAGGTTCAATGTCTGCCACAGTCCTTCTAGTTCCTCTGGCAAGGTTGCACATGAGGATTCTCCAGTGGCTATTATCGACACAATGGTCCTTTCAGGATCTTCCCCTCAATCACCACATACTGATTACAGAAATGTGCAAACGGGACCTCCGCTGGTGGCTTCTGCCATCCAATCTGGATCAGGGAAGACCTTTTGTTATACCTCCCCCGGTGGCCACCTTGACAACGGATGCCTCCCAGACGGGGTGGGGGAGGGCATTGTCTGGGCAGGTCAGTTCAGGGTTCTTGGCTTCCAAACGAATCAATTCTTCATATCAATGTGTTGGAAATGAGGGCTGTACTTCTGTCCCTACAAGCCCTCCACAACTTTCTCCCTCAAGGCATTATTGCCATCCACACAGACAACATGTCGGTGGTCTGGTACCTAAACAAACAAGGAGGGACCAGATCTTACCCCCTTTGCAGAGAGGCCATGAGGGTGTGGGAATGGGCAGTGGCTACCAAGCGTTTCCTGGTAGCGACCCATATTCCAGGCAAATCCAATGTATTAGCAGACAGACGCAGCAGGACTGTTCTTTCTCCTCACGAGTGGTCTCTGAACGAAACAGTAGCAGCTCAGATTTTCAGAAAGTGGGGATTGCTGCACCTGTTTGCAACACCACCCTGTTTGCAACACCACGAAACACGAGTGCAAAAGGTTCTTTTCCTTGACCCCGCGTCAGGGGGAGACAGCTACGGATGCTCTAGTCCAACCTTGGCCAACAGGACTGCTTTATGCTTTCCCTCCGATTCCACTCCTCCCCAAAGTCATCCAGAAAGCTTCCCAATTGGGGTCCACAATGATTCTAATTGCTCCGTACTGGCCTCGTCAAGTATGGTTCCCTTACCTACAGAAATATGCCCGGGACGGTCCTTGGTTCCTGGATCTAATTCTGGACCTTCTGGTTCATCAGTCGGGAAAGCAGCACCAGTCCCTTCACACTTTGAAATTAACAGATTGGCTCCTCCACTTCCGACTATAGTCAGAAATCACACCTTGGACCCGGAAGTTATTCACATCTTATCTTCAGCCCACAAACCCACCACTAAGAAATTGTATCACAGTAAATGGAAGAGGTTTGCTATCTGGGCTCAACTCAGAGGCTTGGACCCTATTACTGCCCCGATACCAGAGGTCTTAAAATTCTTAACATCCTTGTTTAATCAAGGATCTTCAGTCTCTACTATTAAAGTCCAACTAGCAGCTATCTCCAAATTTCACGATTCCATAGACCCACCTTTGATGAGCAGCAGATTATGTAAAACTTTCATGAAAGGTGCTGTGCTTTTAAGACCCCCAGTTTTTCATCCTGCGCCTCCGTAGGATCTTGATTTGGTACTTCGTGCCTTAACATCTTCCCCCTTTGAACCGGCTGCTACATGTGAGTTGAAATATCTGTCATGGAAAACTGCCTTCTTAGTTGCAATTACCTCTGCAAGAAGAGTTTCAGAACTTCAAGCCCTATCTATCAAACCACCGTACTTGATTTTTCACAAGGATAGAGTATCACTTCGGCCTAATCCATCTTTTGTTCCAAAAGTTTGTTCTAATCTCTGTCTCCAACAGTCCTTGGAGCTACCAGTGTTCTTTCCAAAATTTTCAAACAAGGCGGAATACACATTCCATACATTGGATGTTCACAGGCAATGCTTCTATCTAGATAGGACTCAACAAATTCGGAAAACAGATCAATTGTTTGTGTCCTTTTCAGATAATAAACTGGGCAAAACCATCACTAAAGCTACTATTGCAAAATGGATCAGAGATTGCATAACTCAGGCTTATTCCTCTTCAAATAAACAACTTACAATGTCTGTCAAAGCTCACTCTACTAGGGCTATGGCTACCTCTATTGCATTCCATTCCAAGCTCGCTATTTCTGAGATTTGTGCTGCTACTTGGTCCAACCCGCACACTTTCATTTCCCACTATAAATTGGATGTGGCATCTAAAGGACGAGCATCATTTGGTTCCACGGTACTCAGGAGTGTTTTCCAGTGAGCCACCCAGGATTTAGGTGCTAGGACGCTGTCCCATCAGTCAGAATGTAGGCGAGATAGGATCACATAACATCTTTTAGTTATGTACTCACCATAACTTCAGATGTTTGGGATCCATCTCGCCACATTCCTAATACCCACCCTCCTTCCCCTGCCTTGAGATCAGAAGAGATTGAACGGTTTGAGTTCTACTGTTTTATCTTGTATCATCTGTCAATGTTATATAAGCAGTGCATGTGTGGCATGTATCATGGACAAACTAGATCTGGGGGACTGGTAGTGGTGCATCCTGGGATATAGTAAGCTCAGCCAATAAGAGACTTCGCTCTTTGGCATAAGCGTGCCGAGTCGGAGCCGAGGATTGGCTCCGAACCCATCAGTCAGAATGTAGGCGAGATGGATCCCAAACATCTGAAGTTATGGTGAGTACATAACTAAAAGTTAATTCCAATCTTACTCTTTCAGACAAGGATGGGAAGATTATTGATAAGTATAGGAAAAAAATGTATGGTTCTGCCACTATTATATTCAGAAATTTGAATTGTCAGGCTCATAGGTTCATAGGTTCATAGGTAGATACTAGGCTATTGGCCCAAGGGCCTATGCAAGCCTAGCCAACAAGGTTCCCTGGCTTACGCCATCCAAGAAAGTTATTTTCCTGTGCCACTGATGAGCAGAGACACAGAAGTGATCCTCAGGGTGTATTTCCTATTTCCCATCCACTCATCAAGATTTTTCTTGAAGAGTGCTAATAAAGAACTTTGCTTGACATAGATGGGTAGCCTGTTCCAGAGTATGGGAAGTCTCTGGGATAGGAATCTATCCCTCCAGCATGTCCTGTTTATTGTGGTGACAAGGTTTAGGTCCCTAGAGCGTGTAGCTCGGAGGGATTGGGATTTCTTTAGGTGTAGCATGTCCAACAGCTCTGGATTTGACATAGCTTTATATGTTAGGCAGAGATCACCTCTGAGTAGGCGATATGCTACTGAGTAAAGCTGGAGTTTTTTGATGCAGTCAGTGTAGGGCATTTGTTTGAGTCCAGTAATCCTCTTTGTGAGGTACTTCTGTGGCCTTTCCAGCTGCTGCAGATGTCTTGTGAGGTACATTCCAAAAGGGGCGTTGTACTCTATAATGGGTCTAATGAGTGATGAGTAGAGGGTAATGATGACCTCTTTTTTCCTGGACGAGAACCCTTTTATGATGAGGTGTGCCACGTAGAAGGACTTCCTGACTACTGTAGCGATGTGACTATCAAAGGAGAGACTACTGTCCACCTGGGTCCCAAGGTCTCTTATCAAGCATTCGGTGTTAAGTAGATTGCTGCCTATGTGATAGTTCATGGGTACAGAGTTTTTACCAAAGGGGATGACACTGCACTTTTTGGCATTGAGCTTGAGACCATGGCTCTGACACCAAGCATCTGTCTCCGAGAGGCCCTTCTGTAGGATGTTCACATCATTTGGGGACTTGACTATGGCTCCTAGTTTGCAGTCATCTGTGGACTTCGTTAGCCAAAGGCCTTCTGTGTTAGCCTGTACTTCAGAGAAGTAGATACCAAACAGGAGCGGTCCCAGGACGGAACCCTGTGGTACTCCACTCGTCACTGAGTTGAGGTCAGATTTGGAGTCTGCAACTTTTACAGTGTGGGTTCTGTCAGTGAGCCAGTTGGCAACCCATCTTGTGACGTAGGGATTTATGCCTAGTTTATTGAGTTTAGGTATAATTTCAGAATGGGGGATGGTGTCGAAAGCCTTGGCGAGGTCAAGATAGGCTGTGTGAACCACTTCACCCTCATCTACGGCTTTGGTGACTGCCTCAAAGAAGTCGATCAGGTTCAGGAGGCATGATTTCCCCTTCACAAACCTGAATTGGGTGGGATCCAGAATTTGGAGGTTACCAATGTCTTTGTTTATGAGTTCCATGATGATACGTTCCATGGCTTTGCAGACCAGGCTCGTCAGGCTAATAGGTCTATAGTTCCCGGATCAGTGGTGGCTCCCTTTGTGGAGTGGGATAACTGTTGCTGTCGCCATTCAGCGGGCACAAAGCCTGATGCAAGGCTATTATTGAACATGGTGCTTAAGTGGGGAGCCAGTTCATTCTGAAGTTTGTGTAAAACGCAGCCTGGGATGTTGTCCAGTCCCATGGATGCTGTGTTTTTGGCTTTAGAGAGTGCAGCTTTCACCTGCGTAGTTGTGATTACAGGGACGCTGCATTCTTACTGTATATATATATATATATATATATATATATATATATATATATATATATATGGATCCTTTAGGGGGTGAGGGGGGGGGGGGGTAAAGTTAGCACTGAACCTATCTGCCAGCATGTTAGCAATATCAGTTGGTTCTGTAATTTTCATGCCTTTGTGCTGTAACTCAGGGCAGATCTGGGTGTTGCCATTGAGATTCTTGACATAGCTATAGAATGCTTTGTGGTTGTCCTTGGAATTAGTGGCAATTTTATTTTCGTAGCTAGCCTTGGAGGATCTTATAAGGGATCTCAGTTTCTTACTGAGGCTGACTAAGGAGCTCCTCCACTCATGGGATTTTACTCACTTTTGCAACAGTTTCTTCCTTCTGTTGTACAGTTTGTTTATGGCAGGGGACCACCAGATTGGCTTGGTTTTTTTGGAGGATAGCGTCTTGGTTCTGTTTGGGATAGCACGATCCATGCACTCATGTAAATGCTTACAGAGTGCATTTGTGTAGGATTCAGCAGTTGTAACTGTATTGTTCATCTGCATGGGTGTCATGAAGTTCACTACTTCTGTCTTAAGAAGCATGAAGTTGGCTTTGGAGAAATTTCTTACTGTGGTTTCCTTAATAGGGGGTGGGGGTGGGATGTGAATATCGAGGGTGATTAGCTTATGGTCAGATCGGACCAACGAGGAGTTGACTTCAGGTGTGGAACACCGGTCACTCATGTTGGTAATGACTAGGTCTAGGATATTGTTGCCCCTGGTGGGGGTGTGGATAAGATGATCTAGGGCATTGGGGTTTATGAATTCCAGAAAGCGATGCACTAAGGAGTTAGTACATGAGTAGTTTTCCCAGTTAATGGTGGGGTAGTTGAAGTCGCCCATTATTAGGGTGTTTGGTTGAACCCTAATATTTTCCAGTACATCAAGAAAAGAGGAGTGGGAATCCTGGGGCATGGTGGGGGATCTGTAACAAGCTACAATTTGGATTGCAGTTTTTCCAAGAGTTAGTTGCACTTGGATAACCTCGGATGTGTTATGCTGAGCAACTAGCCGGGAGGTGTGGCTATCCTTAATGAATATTTACACACCCCCACCTTTGGTGTTTCGGTCCAGGTTAGATGGCCGAAAAGTATGGTATGAGTTATAGCCTGGTAGTGCAGGGGTGCTCTCTGGAGCCTTGAACCAGGTCTCAGTCACTGCACAGATATCGATGTTCTCCATTTTAAGGAGTGCCTCGAGTGAGTGCATTTTGAAATTTAGACTTCTAGCATTGAGTAGCATTACCCTCAGTTTATGCTTACCTGTTCCTGTTATGGTGGTGAATTTGTTACTTGAGCCCTGCCTAAAAAAGGCACTATAGGGGCAGCAAGAGCCTTAGCCAGTATCTGGAATCCTAGGGCCAACAGGTGCAGGCCATTTGTGGCAAAGCATCGTGGTCTGTCGACCATGCCATCCCAAGCAGACAGATACTGGATCCCCTTTGAATGACACCAGAAGCTTAGCCAATTGTTGAAATCAATCATTTTGTCCTTGTACTGCGGTATCATTCTGGGCGATGGCAGAATGCTACTCAGGGCTAGGGTCATACCTGCCTGGGCTACAAGATCGCAGAGCTCTTCCATGTCTCTTTTCATGTAGTCCAGGGAGGTACGTCTCAGGTCATTCACACCAACATGGACAATGACAGAGTCATATTTGTACTTGTTGTGGAGTGACCCGAGTGCATGGGTTATGTGGCAGATCCTGACACCCGACAGGCAGCTGACAGTAACCTTCTCCTTGTTTAGCGTGGTGAGTGGGACATCAGTGTGCCTGACTATAGAGTCACCTATGACTAGTGTGTTGGGTATGTTGTTTTGCCTTATTGGCTGTGTTTGAGTGGCACACTGAATCTGTGGGCTATGTGTCATTTGGCTCATATGTTAAAGTTTTTTTTTTTTTTTTCAAATAACTCTTTATTTATTTCACAAAAAAAAGAGTGAATGCACAATATATAAAGACATGAGATACTGGTATGACTAGCACAAACAAGGACTCTAAAATATATCTAAGTATGTACAATATATACAAAAACTAAACTAACTTAAACTAAACTAGACTCAATTTAGCTATAGTGCTACCAGCTAAGGAAGTAGTTAAAAGTGGGATATTAAAAATGTTATGGATAACAGTGGATCACACACATAATTTTGGAGTAAAACCTATAACAACAACCACCCCAGAGAATATTAGTTCAGTTACATGCATAAGATTAAGTCAAATAAACCTTTCCAAATTTTATCAAAAAAGATTTTTTTCTTAGGTTCTTTAATGATAAGTTTCTGTGCTGATATATAATTAAGGGCCATCTCCTTGAAGTTGTTCCAACTTAGTTTAGTGCGATCTAACCAGTTTTTAGTGATATATAATTTCATAAGAGAGCAGATAATGACTATGACATGCATTTCCAACCTAGAAAGTTTTAAAGTGGGTATATGAAGGATCATTAATTCCCAAGAAAGAGTGGATTTGTGATAGCCCATTTTCTCGAGACGGACTTTTAGGGAAGTCCAAAGCTTATGTGAGTATTTACAGAACCAAAGGATATGTAAGAGATCGGCATTTGGGAAGTAACAGCAGTTGCATGAAGGAGAGTTCTTGGGGTCAAACTTATTAAGCACAGAAGGAGTAAAATACGCATTGTTATTCACCATTAATTGTGTGTAGCTAAGTTTTTTTAAATGGGGAAAGTTCTAAGGTGGCTTTTATAGCAGAAATATTTTGTTTCTCTGTAAAAGGGGAACCATGTTTGTCCCAGTAATTGGAGAATAGGCATCCCGAGTTATGAATTATGGAATTTAGAAGATTATATGATTTGGAGAGCATTTTCTCTGAGCTCGAGAAGGCATGTAAGATATCATAAAGTTTAGTGATATCATGAGTATTAATCTGAATATGAGCAAATTTTGATGCTATTAGTTCTCTTATTTGATGTAGAATAGTCGTGTATTTATTGTTAACCTTGAGGATTAAGCGAAGTTCAGGAAGTGTTAAATCCTTATATTGAAGTATGTCCCATACTACCACATGTTTAATGAGAGGAAAGTCTGAAAGATTAATCATCAGGTTATTGATCTTAATGTTAGGATTCAAATGAAGGGGTTGAATTAAAGAGAAGGCATTATCAAGATTGATGGATTTTACCAGAGTTTGAAGAATCTTAATTTGATGTTTTGAAGCATTAAATAATTTGGAGTTATTAAGAGCTTCTGAAGAAAGAAATGGAAGAGCTTTGGGATTCATTTTTATAGCTGAGACATGCTGGAACCATAATTTCATCCAAGAAGGAGAAGAGTTAAAGTCTTTCTGATCTAGATTGGAGATGGACAAAATTCTATTTGCACAAATGATCATATAGTACAATTGGAAGTTAGGAAGACCCAAACCACCCCTGCTTTTTGGATAGGCTGATTTCAAGATTTAAATTCTAACTGATTTAGGGAACCAGATGAACTTGGCTAGTACTTAATCTTAGAAAAAAGAGTATGGAAATCATGAGGTTTGAGGCTCTAAATTGGTAAAGCAGTCTAGGTAGAACATTTATCGTTACTACCGCAGCTTTGGATAAAAAAGGTAGGTTCAATTGTTCCCACCTGCAAAGATCTTGCCAGATTTTAGACCATGTTCTAGTTAGATTATTTTGGTTCATGGAGATTTGGTTATGATCAGAGTGTATACCAAGATATTTAATATTGAAAGATGTCTGAAAGGGAGAATCCGGGAAATAATGAGATATATGACCTACTGGAATAATAGGGAAGATTTGGGATTTCTTATGATTTATCTGGTAGCCTGAAGCCTTCGAGAATTTGTTAATAGTAGTAGTTATTTTACCTAGGTCTGTATTGGGAAATTGAAAATATAGATTGAGGTCATCTGCAAAAGCCGAAAACATTATCTTGGTATTCAGGACTTTAGGTATCGAATGGAAAGTGTTTTGAGCCAGGTAAAGGAAGAGCAGTTCAATGAATATATTGAAAAGGAAGGGGGAAAGAGGTCAACCCTGCCTAGTACCATTTGTGATCCTAATTGTATTAGATGTGGTTTTATTTATGCATAGATAAGTAGATGAGTTTTTATAGAGAATTTTAATCATATCAGTGAATATACTGGGAATATTAAAATGTGATAAAGTTAGAAACAGAAAATTCCAGTTAACTCTGTCAAATGCTTTAGAAGCATAGGTTCATAGGTTCATAGGTTCATAGGTTCATACTAGGCTAAGTGCCCTTGTGGGCCATTTTAAGCCTAGCCAATTACCCCATGTGATAGTCAAACCCTGCACCTTGTCTTTGTAAGGCAAAAACCTTAACCATTATGCCAACCTCCCACCAGCATCAAGAGTTAATGCATATAGCGGGTTTTTATCATTTTTTGTAAATGAATTAAGGAATCAAGGGTAAGTGTATTATCCCATGTGTGTCTATGAGACATAAAGCCAGCCAGGTCAGAGGAGATTATATAGGGCAAAATATTTTTAAGTCTGTTAGCCAGAATAGTAGATAAAATTTTTATGTCAACATTTATTAAAGAGATGGGTCGATAGTTGTGGGGGTCCGTTTTGTCTTGCTTGTTTTTCAAAATCAGTAGTTTTCGAGGTGTTCCACTGTAGATCTGAAATTCCATGTTTTATAATGTAGTTGAATACCTTTAGAAGGAGAGGTGAAATTATTATATTGAAGATTTTAAAGAAATCAGGGGTGAATCCATCAGGTCCAGAGGATTTGGCTGGTTTAAGGTTAGAGATAATATCTTGGACTTCTTTAAGAGTCAGTGGGGCAGAAAGTTTAGATCTCTGAAGTTCATTTGGAGATGGGAACTTTATGCTATTCAGTAAATTCTCCATATGTGAGTTATTGGAAGCATCTACTTCCTGCAGTAAATATCTGAGAACAAGGAAAAGAATAATTGTAAAATTTCTGAGTCAGTATTATAGATTTTGTCTTGATAATGTAACATAGGTATCCTAGGGGTATTTTGGTTGTTTTTTATTATTCTAGCCAGATTTTTCGAAGGAATCTGTGCCCATTCTGAATATGTTACAATGAGTTTCTGTTCAGATAGGGAGAGATTACGTTGATGGATTTCTGTTAATTCTTTTTGCGTATTACTTATTTCTTTATCCACGTCAGGGTTTGGGCATAATATATGTTTTTTTTCTAGATCCGATAGTTTTGAAATCAGGTTAGATTCCTTAGTTTTATAAAGTTTTTTTATAATAGGAGGCCTTGCTAATTAACATGCCCCTTATATTAGCTTTGCAAGCTGCCCATTGGATATCCAGGGGAATTTGTGAAAGATCAAGATTAGAACCAAAATCAACTAACATATCTTTAACTTCTTGGATTATGTCTTTGTTTCTAAGCAGGTTATTATTCAGAGACCAGTTGGCATAAAAGGGAGTTAAGTGTATCTTTGATGTGTAGGAAATCTTGAGGGAAATTCTCGCATGATCAGAGAGAAATCTGGGTTCACTGGTATAGTTTAATTTGAAAGAAGAAAGGAAATCAGAAATTAGGGAAAAATCTATACGCAACCAGGTCTTATAGCATTTTGAATAATACGTTTAAATTTTTTCCTTGATCGAAGATTCACTGAATGAGATTGGATCGATAAGATTGAAGTCAGAAATAAGATCCTCTAAGGCATGAGAGGCTTGAAGATTATATGAGAGGGATTTACTAGTATGATCTATATTAGGATCTATAACTGCATTCCAATCTCCCCCCAGGAGAAGTAGGTTGTCTTGAAATGTGGAAATAATATTATATATCTCTAAAATAAAGACATGTTGCTGTAAACACGAGCCATATATGTTGAGGAAGAGAATTGCTTTGCCAGAGTTAGGAAGTTGAGATGTGAAGTAGCACCATCTACCATTTTTATCAGATTTAGAATCTGTGATTATACCCTGGAAATCCCTTTTAATTATAATAGCCACGCCCTTTGAGTTAGAACTATCCCCTGCAGCAACTATAGATCTTATCCATTTTTTCTTAGTTTCTTTAGACCATTCTTCATTACGCGTATGCGTTTTTTGTAAGAAACAAATATTAGCCTGTGACTTAAATAACAAGTGAAGTAAAAGAGATTTTTTAGATTTATTCTGTAAGCCTCTTATATTCCATGAATCAATGAACCAAGCCATGTTAGCTACCTGCACCTAATGTATAGATTAAGGAATGGCTAATTCTTTTTCCCTGGGGTGATTTCAGGGTACATTGAGAGGAGAATATAATTAGTGAAAATAAGTAAATAGTAATAGTGAGGATCCATATCCATCTTGCACTTAATGAATATAAAGTAAAGACAACAATGGTAGCACAATACTTCTTCAAAGATATCCCGGTGCCTAACCACCCCCACCTCTTGAATGAAGAAGTAATAAAATAAAAGTAAAAGTCAAAGTAACCTAGATCAAAAACAAACATTTGAAGTTCGCTGTAATAACCTGACATATATGTTAGTCTATAAAGCAACCATAAAACAAATAGTAGCACTGTACATATATACATATCAATCATATCCCAAAGATAGATCAAGCTAGACAATCAACACCATGCATCTGCGAGCCACCATTCTTCGTAGTGGAAAAAAAACAAGCCAAAGAACAAAGAAAATTTAGAAGCAAGAGACAGAAAGGTATGGAAAGTTGAAGCTAAGGGAAAATATAGACTTTGAGATAGTAATCTTTAAAAGTTAAGTGGTCCATATCTACTATAAAGATAGCATCTATGTTGTCACATCTAATAAAAATAGAACATTTCTATACTAAATACCATATAATCTAAAATCTAATATTGAATATTACATAGACAAAGAATTTCGTATGTGATGGAAGAGTTGTTATTTTGAAAACAAGACAAAGGTAAGGCTAGTAAATGAGTGAAAATATCCTTCACTCATTTACTAGAGAAAGCCTACAGTTGTAGTGAGTGCAGAGATACAAAGGGAAGCTAAAGAAAGGAGGAAAGGGCAGAGAGGGGTAATAGAAAACAGAGACTAAGGGGTAGGCTCTGATAACCGCAACAATTTTGAGAGATGTATTTCAACAATAGGTCTAAAATTCACTGGCATGACTAAAAGCAAGTAACATTATTAAGATTGGATCTTAGCGTAGGTTAGTATGTACATGGTAAGGCAATACCAACTCTATGTAGTCACTAAACTAAGTTAAAGTATATAACTAACGAAAAGAACTAATCACTCATGTTATTCGGTAAAATTTCCAGTGAGTAAGTACCACAGTCAAATAAAAAGCATCTGACATATATACCCTGCACTTTGAGAGTACATAACTTATATAATGATCAAATAACACAGAACAAGTTGCTAAGCATTGCTAGCAATTGTCGGTAAAGAAAGTATACAACAAATTAAATCTGCTTCACGCAGATAAAAGTATAGTGCTTACATATGTTTTAAGTGACTTACACGACCCAAGTAAAGCACATGTAAGATATCTAGAGTCTCACAAATAAAAAACTATATATGGTCTTATTAGTAAAGTACGTGTTGTTCCTTATAAGACAGTCTCCATATTTGCCAAAAAAGAAAAAAAAAATACCAGGAAAATAATCCAGAGACAGTAGACAGTAGCTACTCTGGTCAGCACATTTCATTTCCCCTATGCGACAAATAAGACAGAATGAACAAGATGAGTGCCATAACACGTGAAGATCATATGACCAATGGTATGTTGAACAAGGAAAGATTTAGAGCCTTTTGGTAGAGCTGCAAGATTATATCCTTTACCTTGTTGACAATTCATGAAGTTGTTGACTTCGACCTGTAATTCTGATAAATGTTTAAAAAACGCTTGAGGTATAAATGTAAAATATTCACCTAACTAACCCAGTAATCAAGCGACAACAATAGAGAAGATGTTTGCTCAGCTTTTGAGTATGCAAGCCCAGATAGACTTGCTACATGTGAATAAGGCAGGATCAGGTATCGGACTATTTATAGTACTAAGAATTGACTAACCCGAAGGCACACTTTGGTAGAAGCAAAAAGAGAGTAACCACCAAAGGGGAAACACCGGAAATTGCAGAAGCAAAACGGTTCCCTGCAGCACTGAAGGCTAATGCAAGCATCGTTCCTCACCACTCAGGATTTCCGCAGCTCAACCAAAAAAAAAAAAACCCAAAGTAGAGATATCATACAATAAATCACACTGTGGAGCAAAAATGTACTCTAAAGAGTAGTCGAGGATATCACTCTACTGTCCAGTGAGTTAATCCCATGAAATGAAACTAGTACTGCTATGCATTTTAGTGTGCCTTATATTATAGAGTTGGGACTTTATTAAAAGCTTTAATAAATGCATCCTTAGCCTCCTTTATGTTACTGACGGTAAATTTATTGTCTTTATAAGTGAAGGATAGGATGTTTGGATAGCGCATTTGAAATTGAATGTTTCTCTTAATGAGATCAGCGCAAAATGGAGCCAACTTTTGTCTGTTTAACTTGATTGTTAGAGGTAGGTCTTGTGAAAATGTAAGCTTGTGGTTTTTCCACATGAAAGATTTTTGTTTTTTAGCTGCTATTAAGATTTTTTGAGTGTCTTGGAAATGTAATAGCCTAGTATAGACTTGGCGAGGCACAGAGGGATCTTGCCGCTTATGCATGGCACAATGCGCTCTTTCAACAATTATATTGGCAGGATAGCCTTCTGAACTCACAAGGAGTTCAAAGATCTGTTTAGATGTTGCTAAAAGGACCTGATTATCATAGGACTCAGGGAGACCTCTAATTAAGATATTATTGCGACGACTTCTTGCTTCGAGGTCAGTTAATTTATCTTGAAGTTCAGTTATTGTTGCATTCTTGGCGCGTAGTTCTTCAGACAAGGACTGTAGAGAGGTTTCGTTCGCTTGAGTTTTGTGCTCTGTTAAAGTTTATTATGAATAATTGTGAAAGTATGAGGCATGCTAGAAAGACTGGTATGTATCCCAGAGACTACCCCGTCTATGGAACAGCCTCCCAATCCATGTGAAGAAGAGTTCCTCCTTAACCCAATTCAAGTGCAACTTGGACAATTGGATGGGGAACAGGAAATTAATCCCTGGTTTGGCACTTATGTCTGTAATGGACAGAGGTAGCCTGTAAATGGTTCATCTCCCATGCCTCTGCTTGTAATTGTTTCATCTCTGAAATCCCTGCTTACACTTATCAAGGGTGTCAGAACTTGTCAGAGATTTGGGATGCATGGCTAGGCTTAAAAAGGCCCTTGGGAATGATTTGCCTAGTAAACACCTATGAACCTGTGAATGTTTTGTCTGCAGTTTCTTCTTGAAATCTGCTTTAAATAATTTAGTTTCTTCCGTTATACAAGTCACTTCTCATTGTTTACAGCGTGTGCACGACTCAGTTGATACTTCTTCCAGGGCACTGATACTGTTTCCAAAAAGTTCGCCTGGCTGCATTCACATAACTCCCAGATGATGTTAAAATGAGATTTTAAATTTTCTTTTGGAAAGTAATTTGAGTCTTGGTTCTTTTGCGGCATAGGTTATCAATGAAAAGGGTAAGTTGATACAAGGAAACTAAGATTTTTCAGCCCTTCTTTTCCAAATTTTCTACAGGACTCTCTAACCTTTCATCCAATTTTGGCAAATAAATAAATAAGTAAACAGTGTCAACAAAAAGTTTGTAAGCAGACATTTGACAAAAAATAGCAGTCAGGCTCCAAAAAAATTCAGGACCCCCCCCCAAACCAAGGACAGTCCGACAAGTCAGAATGACTAATTTAGGGACCACCCTGGCAGTCAGTTTTTTCCTTCCAGAAAGTCTAAATCTCTACGTTTTTCTTTGGCAACAGATAGATAAAAAACTAAATTTTGACCAACATGTTTCTATTGTTGTAAGAAAGTCCCTCTATTTTGCAAAGATTATAAACAAAATAATTTTATCTAGATCTAGGGATGTCATTGTCCCCCTTTACTCAGACCTCATTAGACCAGTCATTGAATATAGTGTCCCCTTTGTCATGTATCTCTCCAGACACATGCAATAACAATAATGCTCACAGAAATACCTTTCTATAAGGATACAAGGCCTAAACATCTCCTACATGGACAGACTCTAAGTCCTGTCACAATATTCAGCATCCTACAGACCTGTGTCTGGCATACATGGCTTTCTCTGCCCCAATACTGATGGATTTACTGCATATCAGCAAGTCAAATGACATCAGAAATAGTCAGTCTAGGGATCTAAACCTCTTTTACAACATAAACAGAACAGTTTGCCTGCAGAGGATACCACTGCTGTGGAATAGACTCCCCATCCACATAAAACAAAGTTCATACCTGTTCCTTTTCAAATGCAACTTAGATCTATGGATGGGAAACAGAAGATTTACCCCAGGACTTGCCCCCCATACTACTAATGGACACAAGGAGCTCCTAAATGCTTTATCCCATGCATGAGGCCCCTCAAATTATCTATGGTATGATCCCATTTATTCTCGCTGGAGACAATATATAATTATTGACCATTGTATGGGTGAGGCCAGTCTATAACCAAATGGATAGGTTATTCTGAAGACAAAAAGGAACATTGACTAGCCTTAAAATAGCCTGCAAGGGCAGCTAGCCTAGTACTTACCTATACACCTATAGTTTCAGACAAAAGGTTCTGAAGATCATTTATCAAGGTTCCAGATTGCACTGGGAGGAAATCCCTCATGTTCAGGGAGTAATTCCTCATCTACAAGACCAGACCAGAGTCTTTTATTTCCCCATGTACTTCAAAACATGCTGTTCCTGGGAGCATTATAACCAGTTCCTCCTTCCCAGGTTGGTAAAGGTTTTTATTCAAGGATGTTTTTAGTGCCAAAGAAAGAAAATGCCTGCAGACCAGTTTTGGATCTTTCTTTCTTAAACCTATTTGTGATAGTGCCCAACTTCAAAAAGATGTCACTTCACAACTTGTTACTTCTTCTTCCTTATTCAAATTTCCTGGTAACACTAGACTTAAAAGATGGTTATCATGACATCCTTATCCATCGAGATGTCAGGCTTTTCTTAAAGTTTTGTGTGTCTAGATCACTGCCTTACCCTTTGGACTATCCACTGCGCCAAGAATGTCCACAAAGTGTCTAGCAACAGTTATAGCTCATTGCAGGCTATAGGATATCCACATTTTTACATACTTAGATGTCTTGCTTATCTTTGTAGAGTCTTTTTCAAAGTGTTAGGAATCTTTCACTTGGGAGATAGATCTTTTGCACAAGCTGGAATTTCAAGACAACATTCAAAAGTCTTTTTTACTCCTTCTTTCAGGATTGTGTTCCTGGGGTGTCAGCTAGACACTTCAGTTGAAAGAGATTTTCTTCCACAGGAAAAAATAAATCTATATCTAGTTTCATTTCTGAGGTTTTTCACTCTAATTTCCATCACTGTGAGGGAATACCTCAGGATTTTGGGTTTCATGGCATCTATGATTCTCATGATACACCGCAAAACTCCGCATGAGAAAGATACAGTGGTATCTGAAGTCTGTTTAGTCCCAGCACTAACATCCTTTGTCTTTTTAAGTCCCAGTTCTGGTGTTTTCCAGAGGAGAAATCACTTAGTGGAGACAGCAAGTTTCCCTAAATCCAAGTCTCACCTTCTCCCTCCCTGCTCCAAAGCAGTCAGTCACCACACATGCCTCGGACTTTGCTGGGGTTACAGTTTCAGGAGGGTTAAAAATGCAAGGTGTGTGGGACACCAAGGACAGATGCAAGCACACAAATATAATGGAGATGCTTACCCTGATCAAGGCACTCTCCGAATCATCTTTGGCTCCTGGGACCTCTTCAAGTTGATACAAACAATACCTCAACAATCAAGGGAGAACCATGTTGTATCATTTTCCAGACAGACAGACAGTTTTTCCTTGACAGATAATCCTTTTATGCCTAAAGTGGTATTGGCTTTATTTTTAAGCCAAACTATCCATTTCCCTGTTTTCTGTGCTGAACCTAAAAATGAAGGAGAGAGGATACTCTATACCTTGAATATCCACAGACAACTCATGTACTATCTTGATAGAATTAATCTTTCAGATCTTCAGATCAATTGTTCTTTTCTTGTGAAGGTAAGAAGAAGGGACAACCTGTGTCAAAACTCACTACTTCCAAATGGATATCTCAGGCTATTACCTTTTGTTGTGCTCACAACAATAAAACTATTCCAAGCAGGGCCAATCCCACTCTGCCATGATCTTGGCTTCATCTTTTTTTTTTTTTTTGTAAAAGGTTGCATTACAAGTATTATAGAAGTAGCAAGTTGTCCTCAGTACGTAAGTTTACAAGGTATTGCAAGCTTGATTCCTTCTCTAGGTCTAGGTCAGGCTTTGCTAGGACCATTCTCCAGAAGTTCCTAGACCCTTCCCCTTCTACTTACCAAATGCTGTAAGCTAAGATAATCTACCTGTATAGCTAAGCCTACTGCAGCAGTGATCAATATGATGAACATAGTACTGCTGTGTAAGTTAACTTACTTTAACAGTAGATGTTTAAATGATCACTGCTGCAGTAGCCAGGGGATAACTATTTATTTTTTGTTATTCCTAGTATAATCATTTAATGGCGCAGCCTCTCCCTCTCTGTTGACATGAAAGCACTGAAGGGCTTTGCGCCCAAACCTGTCTTTCAAGTCAGCTCAGCTCAAGGTGACTAATAGTCTGGGTGCTTGGAAGGTACCCTGAAGCTTTCGAAGCTGGCCAACTGTTATACTGTTAGCTGGATATAATCCATATAGCTCAGACTACTGCAACAGTGAGTAGTCGAACATCTACTCTAAGGTAAGTTGACTTACACAACTGTGCTTTCCTTACCTTCAGCACTGATTTCATTTTGTTACCACTAGGAGGCAGTACTGGTGCATAGGAGTTTCAGACAGCAGTATATATATATATATATATATATATATATATATATATATATATATATATATATATATATATATAGTTATGGAGGCCATCTTGGAAAAGTCTTTTCATTCATTACTTACTAAACTAGTGTGGATGCATTCCATGTCTGCAGCGAGGCTGTATTCAGCTTACATCAGTTCTTGAGGGAAAGCCCTATACAACTGTGTGCCATCAGTACAACACATATGTTGTGAAGCTCTCCTCGGTTACTACGTTTGTAGTACCAAAGCTGATGCCAGACTAAGAAAAACTGCTTTAAACATGTTATGTATTTTTTCCTTCTCTTCTTCTTATTTCCTACTAGTAGCCTATTTAATCTGCAAAGTGGTCCAACTTTGTCATCTTTTCTTGGGTACATGTAAAAGTTGATGAAAGGAAGAGAGATGCACAAATCTACTGTTTGAAGATATAACCTCTTGCATCTGTTCTAGCAGGTCATAAAATGTAATTGTATTCTATTTCAAAGACATAGCTGACTGGAACTGTAAATAAAAGCAGACATTAAGGTGCAGATATTTAATGAAGTATGCATACTGGTGCTTTTTTATTGTCTCTGGGATGATATAATTAAGCCTCTATACTTTACAGGTGGAAAAAGTGTAATTACTTTTGCTGTGGAAAAGCAAATACTAAAATAAGCTGCTATAATGTTTTCTGTGAAAGGAAATGATGTAAAGTCTTCTGAGGAACGCAGCTGAGGAGCTGCCATTTATAAATGTTTGAGAATGGTCTTTGGTTCCCTTATCATTGCTTTGAAGAAATTGGTGATGCATTTGTGGGAAAGTTTTTTAAACAACCTTTATTGAATTAATTCTTTTGACTTAAGAAAATTGAATTTTAAGTAATCAAACCATATTAACAACTTTGCATTTACAAACATACATCACATATATTTTTTGATCTATACCAAATAATCAAAGCAACTTTACATAAATTGTTCAGTTCTTGCCTGCTCTTAAACCTCATTCCTCCTCCAAAACATTTTTCTATATGTATCGTTGCCATGATTTCCATTGTTTTTCTGTGCTTTACTTCTACCCTTTTCTAAAGATCCCACTTCCTGTTCTTTTATCTCTGTTACAATATTCACTACTTTGAGTGCAATTGGTTTAGCCTTTGATTTATATTTTCTAGTAATTGCTTATTTTGGCAGTCACCAGAATTAAACTTAACAAGGCCTACCATGTCTGGGCAGTTAAGATCCTGTATCCCAGCTCAAAAAAATAATTTTCTTAGTTACACTCTTTTGGTCTCCCAGTATTCCTGACAAGTACTCTTTAGGATATTTTTAGTTCTGCCTGTAAATATTTTGTAATATTTTTCTCACTTAGATTAGATAAGTCCAGTATTCTTTAGTAAGACATAACTAAGATATTTAGCTATATGTAGATCACATTTCTCTATACATGAGCTATCCATTTTTGCTAAGTTTTATTTTAATTCTCATTGTACACTTTCTTATTCTTTTGTATATTTCATATTAACTTACTTGTTTACCGTATTCTTTAAACAATTTTTTTTTTACTTTTAAATTTTTGTGACTAGACTATTATAAATATAGTATTGCTCTTTTATTTTCTGAGAGAAGGGCTATAATCAACCACTGTTGGTGAACAATTTATGGCTCCCATCTTCACTTACCTAGGGAGTTTGGGCCTACAAACTGAATAAATATTAATGTTTATGATTCCTTATTGGGTTTAAATAAGAGGAGCAAGAAGATGGAGGTCCCTAGTCAGTCGAGGGTGTTGCTATTCCTACAGCACCAGGAAGAATGCTGTGGGAACTGGAGAATTTTGCCAGCCTTCTGTGGAAATTGTGTGCATGTGTGTGTGAAAACTATCTGATATTAAAGTCAGTCACCATGAATAAGGGGCCCTGGAAAGCACTAGAGATCACAGAGAGTAATGAGAAAGGGGATTGGAATGTTAGGTCAGAAACTTAGCTCAGACGGTGGCTTTTGTCCAGTCTAAGCGTGGAGAATGTTTGTTGAAAGGTCATACCCAGAAAAGCGGTACATATTCCCTTCATGCTGCTGAGGTCATGTTTCATTTTGTGAACTGATTATTGAATTAGACTTGTGCGCACTTTTTGTAATTTTAACCTGCTGGATTCCAGTAGTGTGAGTCAAGAGATCACTCCTCTGGTGCCAGCTAGAACATTTTCACCACATGGTGGCAGTGATGTGATCAGTCTATGACATTTCAAGAGGTCTTGTTGGGATTCATACTCTCTCAGCGTTATTACTTGTCATTTGGTTGGTAGTGGTGGGACTGGAATTCAATCTCCTGGTGGTCAGTTGGTGAGGATACTAGAATTGAACTTATTCGGCTTCAAACAGCTTTGTTAACTGAAGGTGTATGTACAGTAGAGCGTCGATTATCTGAATTAATTGGGACCTAGGGTAGTTTGGATAATCAAATGTTCAGATAATCAGACATATAGTACTACAGTACTCTGTATATCCAGAGGTATGCAGACCTCTTCACTGCTGCTGCCAGTGGTTGATCTCTCTCTCACACACACACACACACACACGCACACACACGCACACACACGCACACAAACGCACACACACACACACACACACACACACACACACACACACACACACACACACACACACACACACACACACACACACACACACACACACACACACACACACACACACACACACACACACACACACACACACACACACACACACTCACCTCCTCAGAAAACAATTCCCTTCCAGCAGT